>NC_054377.1:25134218-25434218 GCF_017654675.1 Xenopus laevis | reverse complement strand
ACATTCAGCAGCGCTACAACATGCCAGTCAGGCGTTTGATTTCTGACAGCCAGACTCGCTGGAATTCAACGCTCCTTATGTTGGAACGTCTGCTGCAACAACAAAGGGCCGTCAACGAGTACCTTTTTGAACTGGGTGGTAGGACTGGATCTGCAGAGCTGGGGATTTTTTCCCCCGTTACTGGGTGCTTATGCGCGATGCCTGCAGGCTCATGCGACCTTTTGAAGAGGTGACAAATATGGTCAGTCGCACCGAAGGCACCATCAGCGACCTAATACCCTTCGCTTTCTTCCTGGAGCGTGCCGTGCGACGAGTGACAGATGAGGCTGTAGACCAGCGTGACGAGGAGCTGGAAGCGCGCGATTTCTGGTCGGAATCACCAGAACGAACCCAGGCACCTGCTGCAACGCAGGGAGAGGTGCCAGAAGTGGAGTCAGAGGAGGAAGGTGGCTTTGTGGAGGAGGAGGAGGAGGACCAACAGGAGCAGGCTTCCCAGGGGGCTAGTGGTGACCTTTTGGGGACCCCTGGTCTTGTACGTGGCTGGGGGGAGGAGACCGTGGATGATGCAGTCCTTGATAATGAGGAAGCGGAGATGGATAGCTCTGCATCCAACCTTGTGAGAATGGGGTCTTTCATGCTGTCATGCCTGTTGAAGGACCCCCGTATCAAGAGGCTTAAGGAGAAGGACCTGTACTGGGTCGCAACGCTACTAGACCCTCGGTACAAGCATAAAGTGTCAGAAATGTTACCAACATACCACAAGTCCGAAAAGATGCGGCATTTACAAACCAGCCTGCAAAACATGTTGTACAATGCTTTTAAGGGTGATGTCACTTCAGGAACTCATCAACATTCCAGGGGCAGAGGTGCCAGTAATCCTGCCACGAGCACACCTGCAAGGACAAAGCCCTTTGGCCAGTCTGTAACGTCAGACATGCAAATGTTTTTCTGTCCAAGGCAGCGCCACAACCCTTCTGGATCCACCCTCAAAGAACGCCTCGACCGGCAGGTAGCGGACTACCTGGCATTAACTGCAGATATCGACACTCTGAGGAGCGATGAACCCCTGGACTACTGGGTGCGCAGGCTTGATCTGTGGCCAGAGCTGTCACAATTTGCCATGAACCTCTTGTCTTGCCCAGCCTCAAGTGTGCTCTCAGAAAGGACCTTCAGTGCAGCAGGAGGGATTGTAACTGAGAAGAGAACTCGCCTAGGTCACAAAAGTGTCGATTACCTGACCTTTATTAAAATGAATGAGGGGTGGATCTCGGAGGGTTACTGCACGCCGGAAGACTTGTTCTGACTTCTATGCAGCTGTCCTTCTCTTCAAGCCTCATGACTCCACACACAGCTGTCCTTTAGCGTCCTCCTCCCTCCGCCACCGTTACAAACTAGGGTGCAAACCCTACTGGTTTAATTTTTTCTGGCCTCTGTGCTTCAGTGGCTGCAACCAAAAAAACTGGGCAAACAATGTCTACAAGGTCAACGTATGGCAAAAAATGACTATTTTCAGCATTTATATGACATATTTTTTCTGGCAACTGTGCTTCAGTGGCTGCGTCCAAAAAAATGCATATTTTCTGCATTTATATGGCATAATTTTTCTGGCCTCTGTGCTTCAGTGGCTGCAACCAAAAAAATGCATATTTTCTGCATTTATATGGCATAATTTTTCTGGCCTCTGTGCTTCAGTGGCTGCAACCAAAAAAATGCATATTTTCAGCATTTATATGGCATAATTTTTCTGGCCTCTGTGCTTCAGTGGCTGCAACCAAAAAAATTTATATTTTCAGCATTTATATGGCATAATTTTTCTGGCAACTGTGCTTCAGTGGCTGCGACCAAAAAAATGCATATTTTCTGCATTTATATGGCATAATTTTTCTGGCCTCTGTGCTTCAGTGGCTGCAACCAAAAAAATGCATATTTTCAGCATTTATATGGCATAATTTTTCTGGCCTCTGTGCTTCAGTGGCTGCAACCAAAAAAATTTATATTTTCAGCATTTATATGGCATAATTTTTCTGGCCTCTGTGCTTCAGTGGCTGCAACCAAAAAAATTTATATTTTCAGCATTTATATGGCATAATTTTTCTGGCAAATGTGCTTCAGTGGCTGCGACCAAAAAAATGACTATTTTCAGCATTTATATGGCATATTTTTTCTGGCCTCTGTGCTTCAGTGGCTGCGGCCAAAAAAACTGGGCAAACAATGCCTACAAGGTCAACGACGTTGACCTTGTAGGCATTGTTTGCCCAGTTTTTTTGGCCGCAGCCACTGAAGCACAGAGGCCAGAAAAAATATGCCATATAAATGCTGAAAATAGTCATTTTTTGCCATACGTTGACTCAACGTATATGGCAAAAAATTACTATTTTCAGCATTTATATGGCATATTTTTTCTGGCAACTGTGCTTCAGTGGCTGCGACCAAAAAAACTGGGCAAACAATGCCTACAAGGTCAACGTATGGCAAAAAATGACTATTTTCAGCATTTATATGGCATATTTTTTCTGGCAACTGTGCTTCAGTGGCTGCAACCAAAAAAACTGGGCAAACAATGTCTACAAGGTCAACGTATGGCGAAAAATTACTATTTTCAGCATTTATATGGCATATTTTTTCTGGCAACTGTGCTTCAGTGGCTGCGACCAAAAAAACTGGGCAAACAATGCCTACAAGGTCAACGTATGGCAAAAAATGACTATTTTCAGCATTTATATGGCATATTTTTTCTGGCAACTGTGCTTCAGTGGCTGCAACCAAAAAAACTGGGCAAACAATGTCTACAAGGTCAACGTATGGCGAAAAATTACTATTTTCAGCATTTATATGGCATATTTTTTCTGGCAACTGTGCTTCAGTGGCTGCGTCCAAAAAAACTGGGCAAACAATGCCTACAAGGTCAACGTATGGCAGTTGTTTAAAGAGAACAGTAGATTACTAGCCAGCAAAGCTACCTAAGCTAAAATGTCCCTCAAATCCCTGCAGACTTCTGTCCCTCCAATACAGAGCAGTATCAAGCAGATTACTAGCCAGCAAACTTACTATCATCTGTCCCTGAAATCACTAACAGCTCTCCCCCTACACTATCTCTTCCAAGCACACACAGGCAGATTTTTCAGATACATTTTTGCCCTTGATCCCCCTCTGGCATGCCACTGTCCAGGTCGTTGCACCCTTTAAACAACTTTAAAATCCTTTTTCTGGCCAGAAATGTCTTTTTTAGATGTTAAAGTTCGCCTTCCCATTGAAGTCTATGGGGTTCGCGAACCGCTCGCATTTTCGCGAATATGTTCGCGAACTTTTTTTCCGACGTTCGCTACATCCCTATAAAAGACTACAAAGAGTGGTGGTAAACAGACCAGTGTTGTTAGTGGAGTACCGCAGGGCTCTGTACTAGGTCCCTTGCTTTTCAACTTGTTTATTAATGACCTGGAGGTGGGCATTGAAAGTACTCTTTCTATTTTTGCAGATGATACTAAATTGTGCAGAACTATAGGTTCCATGCAGGATGCTGCCACTTTGCAGAGTGATTTGTCTAAACTGGAAAACTGGGCAGAAAACTGGAAAATGAGGTTCAATGTTGATAAATGCAAGGTTATGCACTTTGGCAAAAACAATATAAATGCAAGTTATACACTTGGGGGCCGATTCACTAAGCTCGAGTGAAGGATTCGAATGAAAAATACTTCGAATTTCGAAGTATTTTTTGGGTACTTCGACCATCGAATGGGCTACTTCGAACTTCGACTACGACCTTCGACTTCGATTCGAACGATTCGAAGTAAAAATCGTTCGACTATTCGACCATTCGATAGTCGAAGTACTTTCCCTTTAAAAAAAACTTCGACCCCCTACTTCGGCAGATAAAACTTACCGAAGTCAATGTTAGCCTATGGGGAAGGTCCCCATAGGCTTGCTAAACCTTTTTTGATCGAAGGATTTTCCTTCGAATGTTGGATTAAAATCCTTTGAATCGTTCGATTCGAAGGATTTAATCGTTCGATCGAACGAAAAATCCTTCGATCGATCGAACGAACGTTTAGCGCTAAATCCTTCGACTTCGATATTCGAAGTCGAAGGATTTCAATTCGAGGGTCGAATTTCGAAGTATTTTTTACTTCGAAATTCGACCCTTAGTGAATCTGCCCCTAAATGGCAGTGTGTTGGGAGTTTCCTTAAATGAGAAGGGTATTGGGGTTTTTGTAGATAAGTTGTCTAATTCTGGGCAGTGTCATTCTGTGGCTACTAAAGCAAATAAAGTTCTGTCTTGCAAAAAAAGGCATTAACTCAAGGAATGAAAACATAATTTTGCCTCTTTATAGGTCCCTGGTAAGGCCTCATCTGGAGTATGCAGTGCAGTTTTGGGCTCAAGTCCTAATGGGATGTTCATTAATACACTGCATCAATAAATCAGTTCAGCTCACCAAAAGAATCCTATTTGTAATGTATATGTATAACTCATGCAGGTATTGGACCTGTTATCCAGAATGCTTGGGGATAATGGATCTTCTTTCTCGTACCTTAAAGGGATTCTGTCAAAATTTTTATGGTGTATTAAATGAATTACATTGTTTACATGGCAAATAACTCGTTCTACTATATAAAATTGTATATGACTATGGGGTATATTTATCAAAGAGTGAAGTTAATAGTGAAGTTCTGCCACTACAGTGAAATTCCGCCATTCTCCATTCATTTCTATGGGATTTTTATAGGCGTATTTATCAAAGGGTGCCATTGATAAATACGTCTTTCAAAATCCCATAGAAATGAATTGAGAGCTGCGGAATTTCACTCTAGTGGCAGAACTTCACTCTTTGATAAATTTACCCCTATGACTCTACGTCATAATAAAAATGATCTCAAAGGTGAACCACCATCTTTAAATTGTTTACAGCTTAAAGGGGAACTATCGCAAAAATGTAATATACGCTTCAGCATACTGAAATAAGTCTTTTTCTAAATACAATCAATTAAAAAATCTGTATCGTTTCTGAAATAATCAAGTTTATCTTCACTATTCCTCTCTCAGCATCTGTTTCTCTTCATTCTGTCTTCATGCAGCAGTTGGGTGTCAGATATTCATTGACATTTAGATCCAATATATCTTATAGGTGGGCTCCTTTTGCCTAGAAGATGTATTCGAGCTCACTAAAATCACCAGGCATCATGTCTCTCTACATGCAGAATTTGTGCAAAATGCAGTTATTTTGTTAGATTTTGTTTGTATTGGGATCAGTTATTTGAGTTATTTCTAATTCATCTTCTAGGAAAGGAAGAGAATGAAGAGAAACAGTTGCTGAGTAGTGATGTGCGAATTTGCGCCGTTTCGCGCAAAATTTGCGAATTTCGTGTGAATTTCACCGGCATCTCGTTTTTGACGGCGACGCCCGTTTTTGACGCCGGTGCCCGTTTTTACGCCGGCGGAAGTTTTTTTTTGACCCTGGCAAATTTTTTCAGGTGAATTTTCGCGGGCATTTTTGCTGGCGGCAAATCGCGCAAATTTCCCGCGAATTCGCGCCTGGCGAATAAATTCGTCCATCACTATTGCTGAGAGAGGAATAGTGAAGATAAACTTGATTATTTCAGAAACAATTCACAATATTTAATTGATTGTATTTAGAATGTTTCTTATTTCCGTGTGATGAAGCTTATTTTAAATATTGATTTAGAGATAGGTCCCCTTTAAAAGTAACACTCAGAGGGGATAAACAGGCGAATTAAAGGAAAATGGGTCCAAATTATTGCATAAAATAAGGGGAAACCTGACAAAATCTAGGTAATGCAAAAGGACTGCAAAGGAAAGTGAAAATAAAAAATAGGGAAAATATAATTGGTGTTGACTGCGTGTAGGTTGGGTCTGAAATGCTAGAGACAAACATAGGATGGCTGATATAGTTAATTGCTAAATTGATGCATTAAATATCCCCTTGTGAGATCCTTAGCACCTTTGATTTTAAGTTCTTTATCACAGGGTTGCCTATGCCGTGTCAGTATATCTATTTATTTGGTTTCTTGTCCATGTAGTCCAAATAGCAATAATGTTCTTTATAAGTACTATGCAGCACAACTTTGTTTAGCAAAACTCAGATCATTTCTAATTCTATACTAAGGTCACATCAGTAAGTAATGTATTCTTGGCAAAGAAGAAACAGAGGTTCTAATAAATATCATTTAATGTAAAAAAAATTGAAATACGGGTTTGGTATCCATTATCTGGTAACCCATTGTCGAGAAAGCTCAGAATTACAGAAAGTACATTTCCCATAGATTCTATTTTATCCAAATAATCCAAATTTTTAAAGATGATTTCCTTTTTCCCTGTAATAATAAAACAGTAGCTTGTACTTGATCTAAACTAAGATATAATTAATCCTTATTGGAAGCAAAACCAGCCTATTGGGTTTATTTAATGTTTACATGATTTTCTAGTTGACTTAAGGTATGAAGATCCAAATTACGGAAAGATCGATTATCCTGAAACCCCAAGATCCCAAGCATTCTGGATAACAGGTCATCCCCCTTATCATTTCTAACTTCCGTTTCATCTCCTTTTTAAATGAATATATATTGTCACACCTTAGAACAGAACTACATTAAAACAAAACGTTTATATCAATAAATAAGTCACTGGTTTGGGGCACTTACCTTTGGGAGGTACCACTGAAAGGTTAAGAGAGTTGCAAAGGATTTTGGATGGGTGTGATACAAGAGGTACAAATGCATTGGAGAATGCAAGGTATAGGAAAGGAGATAATCCAATGTTATTTTGCACTGATTACCTCTCCCTATATTAAGTTGTATTCAACTGCCCTGATATGTTGCCAGATGAGTCCAATTTCCTCTACTCAATGGCAAATACATGTAGTGTTGATTACAACACAAGAACTGCCCTTAGGTACACCACCTCATACAACAACTTCATAAATACACTTAGGGATTGGTCTCAGGAGTCTTTTGAATATCAGAGACATATTTCTGTTGCTTCTAAGAACCACCAAAGCAGGAGATTTCCACGGAAATGTTACAGTTGTGGTAAGTATGGTCATATTGCTTGATTTTGCAGAACTTCTGACAAACAGCATCATACTTACCCAATCCATTCAATACGGAGACAAGAGGGGAATGCACAGGAAAATCTAAATGATGATCTCCTTGACCATAGCCCTCCCCCAGAGCCGGAAACTGTTGTCTCCTCTAATAACATAGAAACAGGTTCCACTAGTGCAGGACATCAAAAAGAGAGCCAAAATGAGGCCAAACGGGAATTTCACACACCTCCCTGTAAAACAGGAATAGAAGGATCAACTGCCCCACCCTTTATGCCTTGGGTGAATATTCCACTGTGGCTTTACAGGAGTTGGTCTCACATGCTAATGGCCAACTTAGCACAGTTTGCCCAGGGTGTACCAAACACAAATATGCCTGTTTTCTAATGAAAAGAAATGTGATACAATGGAACTCGATCTGATCATGACCACTGTACAATAGATATGTTATTTGTAATTTTATGTATATTAATTATATGTATCTTTCTTTTTCAGAGTACTGGTGGACGAATAACTGTCCATTGATCCCATATAATGAAGATAATGGGATTTTGGTTTCAACAGGTTGTAGATTTGTTTTAAGGAGCACAACACCTGATGACTTTGTACCTTACACTAAGGGGCCCATTCATTAAGTTTGAGTGAAGGAACAGAAGACAAAATGCTTCGAATTGCGAAGTGTTTTTTTGGCTACTTCGATCATCGAATGGGCTACTTCGACCTTCGACTACGACTTCTAACTAAAAATCGTTCGACTATTCGACCATTCGATAGTCGAAGTACTGTCTCTTTAAGAAAAAACTTTGACCCCTTAGTTCGCCACCTAAAAGCTACCAAACTCAATGTTAGCCTATGGGGAAGGTCCCCATAGGCTTGGTTAACTTTTTTTGGTCGAAGGATAATCCTTCGATTGTTGGATTAAAATCCTTTGAATCGTTTTTACGCAAAATCCTTCGACTTCGATATTCGAAGTCGAAGGATTTTCATTGACCAGTCGAATATCGAGGGTTAATTAACCCTTGATATTCGACCCTTGATCTGCCCCTAAATAACCCCGATTAACTTGATTGTTGAGTGAATTGTTTTTAAAAAACCACGGGATATAACCAATGAGCTCAATAGTAAAATAATTGTTTGCAAACAATTTAAGAAAAAAAAATATTTAAACTTAGTAGCATCTCATGACAGTATAGGTGTCCTTGTTCTATTATTAACTTCATTTTCCACAGGTATTTGTTTTTGTTCATGTAATTGTGTTGTTAAATGTAAATGTATTTATCTTTGTGTTACATGTTGTCTCTGTTAAGTGTTTTGTTTTCTTTTGTATACAGTCACCACAACAACGCAATGGGATTAGTATCTTCATTGTTGTAGTCAAAAACACTGCTAAAAATAGCAGACCGTTCATTTTAAACATTTTCTTAAGTTTTTGTTTTTTTTGCGCTCTACTTGCATAATGGTACCTACGTTTTTCGGTACCAAATGGGGGTTTGATCATAGTTTTTCTTTCCTAAAGCCCATCAAAAGATGCAGTAGATACATGAAAATGTTTTTACAATTTTTTATTGTTATTTTTGTTTTTTTGCATCTTTTTTTATATGTTATAACCTTGTAAAAATAATTGAAAAGATAATGCTAAGAATATGATAGTGCTCTTGCTCTTCTTTTTATTTCCAGGATCCATGAAACTAGCCAGGGAAAAAAAAAAATTTTGGACCATGGATCAACTGAGTTTGGTTATGTTTTGAAAGGCAAATGTGTTTAGAACTTTTGAATTTTATTAAAACAAGTTTCAGATTAAAACAACATATTGTTTAGGATAAATTGAATACATAGGGCATAACTTTCTCCTTAGAATAAGTGTGTTTATGTATATATATATATATATATATATATATATATATATATATATATATATATATATATATATATATATATGTATATTATTTATGTTTATGTTTTTACTTAATAATGTGTTTCATTGGTCTTACATAGAAGTGAATTTGCATATAAAGAATGCATTATGCTAATAAAAATAACATTCATTTAAGAATATGCAGACTATCGAACAAATGTCTGTATAATTTAAAGTTTAATGAGAGTGAATGGTGCAATGTTGTCTGTTCCCTGCCCATTGGCATAGTACACCGAGAGAGCCACAGGTCCGAAGAGGATTTGCCACAACTTGCGAAGAGGATTTGCCACGACAGTAATTATGTTTGTGTTTCATAGAATATCCAAAATTATGTTTGTCATTCTGACACAAAAAAAGAAGTAGGGAAAGTAGTATTGAATTTTGGATATTCAACAATAAGCCCATACACACAATGGGTTAACAGATATCTGCCTTTCCATCAATGGCAACTGTTAAGGTGTAAACCTGGACAGAAAGCCATCCTGCCATAGAACAATCCTTGCAGCGACAGTAATGTCCATATCATAGAGATGCATATAACTAGACACACTGGTGTGGGTGCAGGGATAGCAAGAGTTCCCAAGGAAACGAGACTCTGCTGGATCAACAAGGGACCCCTGGAGCATTGGATTATGGGATTTCTCACAGTGCATCCTAACTTGATTTCACTCCCTTGTCTATCTAAGAAGTGATGAACCATCTTCAAAATCAGCTTACATCGACCTGATTGGCTGGGACTGTCTTTTAGGTGTGGCTGTTTTGGGAAAGGGTAGTATGTTTGTTTGAATGGTCTTCCTTATGTGTATATAAAGAACACTTTCCACTCCCTTCCATTGTATCTTTCCCTATCCCTTTCTACCTCCCTCCATCTTAAGGTGAACATACACGGAGAGATCCGTGGGCAATATCGGGCTGATCTGATCGTGGGCCCTAGGTCCCAACGATCGGATCCTAATGAATAGTAATGGGCGGTCGGATCGTGGGACCACATCAACGAATAGATGCGGCCGCGATCCGACGGGATTTTTCGTCCCATCCGATCAAGATCTGGCCGACTTTCGGCCAGATCTCGATTGGGGAAGCCCGTTGGGGGGCCCCATACACGGGCCAATAAGCTGCCGACACGGTCTGTCAGCAGCTTTTATTGGCCTGTGTATGGCCACCTTTAGTTAGTTCCCTTTTTTATGTTATACCTTAGATTCCTTTGAAAATAAATACCACTTATTTAAAGATCAGTCTGTCTCAAGTCATTAGCCTGGCACCCTAAAATAGAGCAGATCCAATACACGTGTAGAGCTGAATCGTCAGATATACAGGTAAAACGATTCAGCAGTAACAATGGGTGATGTTTGGGTGCCTTCAAAGGCACCCAATCAAAATTTTCTGTTCAGCCTGATCGACGAGCTGACTGATATCCAAGTCTTCTGCCGATATCTGTCAGCTCTTTTCCCATCATAAACGCACCGAATATTGTATGAAAATTTGTTTCATACGATATTATATGTGCGTCTATGGCCACCTTTAAGGTATGAAGATCTAAATTATGGAAATATCTGTTATCCGGAAAACCCCAGATCCCGAGCATTCTGGATAACAGGTCCCATACCTGTATATAGGACTAGTGATTATATTTAAAAATGTCCATTTATTGGAAATTTTGTTGGTATATTTTAAGCATTTCAGGATATTATAATCAAAACAAACCACACATCCAAAATGAAAGGTAAAAAATGTACTTTATTCCAAAACATGGGATCAGAGCAAAGAGTCAGATGTGTTTTGGACCTACCAGGTTCTTAATCTTAAGCATCATATGTATTTCTTAAACAAAAGATAAATGCAGATTCTTACATATTAACAGTAAATCATCAATGTAGCGTCTGTAGCGCAGTATCTGCTCACAAAATGAGTTTCCAAGCGGAACTCCTCCCACAAACCCATATACAGGTTGGTATACGGAGGGACAAAGGCTGCACCCATCTTCATCCTGCACCTTTGGAGGTAGAAACCCCCATATTTGTGAGTAAAAATTCCACAAAGACAATCAAAACATTCTGCAAATTGTTAGAAAACGAAGACAAGAAGATCTCATACTCAAAATTATGTTCAATAATTGAATAAAGTGACTTTTTATGACACAGGAGTTGAATATGAATCCAAATTAAGAAGAAATGTCTGAAGACTTCTGTCTACCCCAATGGAGAGACCCACCAAAAGTGATCTCACAACTGCAACTATGGATTTCCCTTTACCTTTGCCCAGCTCCTTATACACCTTGGGCAGGCGGTGAAATATGGGCACTACCAAACAGTTTCTTATATTAAACTCAACCTGAGTGGATAAAGTGAGTGGCAATGTTGGGACTGCCTCTCTCTCTCTTTCTCTGTCTCTCTCTGTATATATATATATATATATATATATATATATATATATATATATATATATATATATATATATATATATATATATATATATATATATATATATATATATATATATATATATATATATATATATATATATATATATAAATAACAAAATGAAACCGTACTCCAAGGTCTTTGGTGAAAAAAAGGTGCTTGAATTTATTACAACGCTTCGGCTTCTACACTCGAGCCGTCATCAGGCTCAAGTGTAGGAGCTGAAACATTGTAATAAAGTCAAGCACTTTTTTTTCACCAAAGACCTTGGAGTGCGGTTTCATTTTGTTACTATGTAAAGGTGATCCTTTGGAAAATATGACTTGCCAGTAGAATATATATAGAATATATCACGGGGATCTGTTGCAGTGATTGTGTATTCTTTACATAATTGTTTTGAAGAATTTCCTGAGTGGGGACACACCTGAGCTGCAAAGCCAATTAAACTGTTTAAACTGTATGGACTGTTCTGACTTGTTGTGCTTTGCATTTATAAAATCAGTTGACTAAACCCACACAGAACAGATAGACAAGCAATATAACTGCTATGATACATGCTTACTTGGAAAGTCCACTGCTGACAAAAGCTGCTGTCAATCAAAGTGAGTAGATTCAGAACTGTTTATGTGCATCGGTGCCTATTCCATAAGAGCTGAATGAACCTGTATGATCCCTCTGAATATTAAAGAGCTAGTAGTTTTGGTCTGTGTCTTGGCCCCAATGGAAGATGCTTAGTTAATTTGGCCAGTTCAACCCTGGTTAGAATGATTGGAGAATAAAGGTTGCTTCTTTTAAAACAGCTGTATCAGATGCTGATAGATGTTCCTAAACCCCCATGGCCTTTTGGCCTTGAAAAGTGAAATCTGTGAGTCCCAGGTTACACAACTGATAGAAACAATAAGTTCTGCTCTGCTGCACTAAACAATGCTAGTTATGGAAAAACCTGATGTTGTGTAGTTCCTTCTTAATTGGTTTCTCTAGACATTTTTACTTTAATAATTATAGAAACCCTCCACTATAAATGCAGGTTAGATCTTTTTTCATGGGCCAAATCTTAATTATAGTCAGTCGCCATCCTTCTTTCCTGTTTTCATTCTGCTATCCTTCCTGCCCTGTTTCATTTTATGTCTTCAAGAAAAATTTCTCCCACCAATACATGGCACTGTTTTAAATTATTTGAAAACAAGGAATCTGTTCATATTTGGAGCATATGAATATAGATTGTGAGAGTAACTTTTGTTGAATATAGCATCATCTTCTGGCAGGATCTGATTTCAATGAAATTATTGTGTGGTTAGTTTTAGAATGTACCCTTTTCGTTTCCAGAGCAAAAGCAGTTAATAATGTGGGACAATAATTAGAATCAAGATTCTTAAAAAATACAATGTCTTTTTATTTTTTTCTGATGTGGTGCCTTTAAAATTAAAAAGGTATATTTAATAGTTAAAAGTGCAGTAATTTAGTAAATGAAGAATTCAGACAGAGAATAGATTATTTTACAAAAATATTGAGATACAGCTTTTCAGGTATCTAACATGAACCTTAATAATAGACTATAACACTATAAATACTGTATACAGAATAAACGTAGAAACTTAACAAAGTGGTAGCATACAACAGATAATTAGCTCATATCAAATAACTTCATCAAAACGGTTTAAAAAAGGCATTTTAGACAAAATAAGACAATTCCAAAGGGGAACATGGAATTCCCCCATATACTGTAGTACAGGTATTGGGTACCTTATTCAGAAGCCCAGTATCCAGAAAGCTCTAAATTACAAGGCGGCATCTCCCATAGACTCCATTTTATCCAAATAATTAACATTTTTAAATATGATTTATTTTTTCTCTGTAATAATAAAACAATACCTTGTAATTAATCCCAACTATAATCCTTGGAAACAAAACCAGCAAAACTGTATTTCATGCCTGATGGGGCAATTACTCATATGACATTTTTTCTATAATTCTATTTATTTGATTAATCTCCTTTTTGTCTATAGTAATAAAACAGTACCACATCACAGAAATCCACATATGTATAGAGGGTGGGTGAACAGGAGGTAGGCTGAACTCTGCCCATGGCCCACCCAGCCCACTGCCAGCTGTCAGCTTATTTAATACTCATGTCTGCCTGCGCCTCCCTCTCTGGTGGTGGGGTGAGTCTAAGAGATGGGGTGGTCAGTCGTGCCTATAGAAAACATGATGGGCAGGTGCAGGTCAGCTTTATGCATTCAACTATTTTTTGGGTCAAAATTGTTTCCTTGAGACAGAGTGGCAACTGAAAGATCAGTAAATAGAGTAATATTCTTAAATTGACAAGGAAGATTTATGGCTTGTCTTGTTTCCTTCATAAAACTATCTTTGATGGGGGGGGGGGAAATATATTATGGCAGATCCATCTCTAGATGCTGCATTCCTGGCTTTAGGTGTATGATAAGCCGTTTCTATAACTGAAAGACTTTCATGAGCTTGTAGAAGGATGTGAGACATAAAGCCTTTATGAAATGTCTCCTTTAGGCCTCAGAAATTGTTCTGAATCAATGTTATTTTTATGTGCTCTGTTCTCCATCAGCCATTGCGAGAGTAATAGTAATTTTTCAGCCTCAGCTCCATTTATCTCTTGTTGATTTAATCCATATACATTATGCAGTTCTGACTGGATAGCACAGGTATGGGATCTGTTATCCAGAAACCCGTTATCCAGAAAGCTCAGAATTACCGAAAGCCTCCATTTCATCCAAATAATCCAAATTTTTTAAAAATCATTTTTCTCTGTACTAATAAAACAGTACCTTGTACTTGATCCCAACTAACATATAATTAATTCTTATTGGAAGCAAAACCAGCCTTTTCGGTTTATTTAATGTTTACATGATTTTCTAGTAGACTTAAGGTATGAAGATCCAAAATATGTTATCTGGAATCCCCAGGTCCTGAGCATTCTGAATGACAGGTCCTATACCTGCAGTATAAAGAGACCCCCAGCATTTCTTTTCATGTGCATTTGTATCTAAGTCTGAGAGGGTACTGGCGCCATGTTGCATGCCAAGCTGTGATACTAAATGTTCCTATAGTGTAGTCAATTCTATTTGTGATATCATGTTTTCCTTGTTTTGACCATATTTCAGAGGTCTCTGCCTTTATGTGTATTAACTGCTGTCTGGTTGTGAATTAAGATGCCCAGATTCGGGGGGGGGGGATCGTTAGTGCAGAGAGAACATTGCACATTCTGCACTAAAAGAGACAAAATTCTGATTTAAAAACTTGCAGGGTGCTGTTGCCTAAGGCAAGTTTCTCAACCCACCTCATGGCAGCAGTGTCCCTGTTTATACCCCTTGGTGAATCTTGTTTTCTCCACAATGTGCTGCTTAGTACTTCCCAGAGGCACAAACAAGAAGCAGGCATCTTACCCATATCTGGATAAATGTGGGGAGTAGATATTTTGGACATGGCCTATCATTAAATCTGAAGACATAGTTTGAGAAATAAATAAAATAGAACTACTAAAATATCTGCATTAAATTAAATTTGCATTATAAAAAACTAGGGATGCACCGAATCCAGGATTCGGTTCGGGATTCGGCCAGGATTCGGCCTTTTTCAGCAAGATTCGGATTTGCCCGAATCCTTCTTCCCGGCTAAACCGAATCCTAATTTGCATATTTGTGACAAAACAAGGAAGTAAAAACGGTTTTCCCCTTCTCGATTTGGATTCGGTTCGGTATTCGGCCAAATCTTTTGCAAAGGATTTGGGGGTTCGGCGGAATCCAAAAAAGTGGATTCAGTGCATCCCTATAAAAAACACATATTTATCGTTGTATATTGTATGTTGGGGATTTCTAATGGGGATATTCCTTAAAACCAAATATAGGAGAATTGAGTGAGTCCTTCAAGCAAGAAGCATATTAGGACCAATAAGGGACTAGAAGATCTAAAACAGGACCGGATGGAGATATGTCTTCTTCAATTTGGTGTGAACGTCCCATATTATTCCACATATAGGACCAAACAGTAAAAGTGAAGTAAATTATGCAGATTTCCTAGATGTAATAAATGAATTTGTTTAACGGAACCATGTGTCTATGCTGGGAATGGTTTTATAAGGGGGTGCTTCTTTCAGTACTTTGCATACTCTACAGTAATCAGACACCCAATATCTTCTCTTTTTCGTTGGCTGCAACCTAGATCTCCAGTTATAATACTGTCTGTATCTCTCATCGTTCTTATCTAGTTCAAGGAGATACAAAGCCAATTTTTGTGGTGTAGAAAAATCCTCAACGTGAATAAATGAGTCCGAGGGGATAAAACGTTCATAGTTTTTACGTGAAGGGCCCAATACTACGGGTACTGTTCCTGACAGCAGTGAATTGCTCCAGAGCTTCTCTGTAATATAGTCTTCATGGATAGAATTTTCAAATGCCAGATAGAATTTGTATTGGGATAGAGTTTCTAAAGTGTTAATGTGCGAAAGAACCTTTGTTTTTGATCCATATATGTCAATTATTAAATGTTTTTTCAACTCCGAGTAATATTTATATCTCTTGGAATTTTTATTCCAGTTACTGATTGCCCAGGCGACAAGCTTTGATTTCACAGGGATAGTAAAATTCTGACTTCCATCATTCCTTTCCAGCCAGCCATAAGGAGTAAAGATATCTGAGTCAGCCCTGAACGACATGGTGAGATTTATAAGATTATCCATAATGCGCAGATTAGGACTATGCGATCTTGACTCCTTGCTGAACCAAATCCAGTACTGATTAGTCGGTCTTGGGATTTGAGGTAAAATACTCTTATTTTTATATACTTCCCGGTGGTGGATAATGACAGCATTTGCTGATGGATACAAACTGCGGTTAACTGTGAAGAAGCAACCCGAGGAATCCAAGTCAGGTGGGCAGTCGTTCAGGGGAAAGTGATAGTGAAAAGGCCACGTCCAGAGCAGTATGGTGAGTTGAGAGGATTCTGGTCTAAAGGTCAACTCTGACCTCTGATGAATCTTTTCTGTAGAGTTTCCCTTACTTCCAAATAATACAAAAAACATTACGGAAAAAATACACTGAACAAAAAAGAAGAAAAATATTTTTTTCCACTTATTGGACTCCATTGTGCTGCCAACATCTACTTTTGTACCGTGACAAACTCACTTACTATGCTTCCACTTCCTATATCGTGATAAGCAATTTTTTGCAGTGGTCCTGGCCTCAGAATTCTGTCCTACAGTTAATTTTAAAATAAAAATTGATTAATTTCTGCTGTATATGTTTAAATTATAGCATTATATCATACTTTTCTCATTATTGCTAGTGATGGGCGAATAAATTCGCCTGGCACAAATTCACGGCGAATTCCCGCATTTCGCTGCTGGCGTCAATTTCTGATTTTTGCATTTTTTTTTCGTGATTGCTCAATTGCTCAATTTTTTCGTGAAAAGGTTCGAATTGCTCGATTTTAAAGTGAAAACGTTCGAATTGCTAGATTTTTTAGTGAAAACGTTCGAATTGATGGATTTTTTTGTGAAAATGTTCGAATTTCACGATTTTTAGTGAAAACTTTCGAATTTCACGATTTTTTCATGAACTTTCTGATTTCACAATTTTTCACGAATTTTTCGTGTTTCGCAAATTTTGCGGGAAATTCGCAAATTTTTAGACGAAGCAAAACGGGAGAGATTCGCCCATCACTAATTATTGTTTAATATTTAATATGCAGTTTTCATTTCTACACAGGCCCGGACTGGCAATCTGTGGGTTCTGGCAAATGCCATAGGGGCTGCTATAAGGTGCCATAGAAAGTCAGTATTTAGTGGGCTGATTGGGCCTCTGTGTACCTGAAATGCCAGGGCCTATTTTAATTCTCAGTCCGGACCTGTTTCTACACTCTCGCTGTACCAAATTACAGATGCCACAATGGACAGTAATAAACTCTATTGTAGCCCCTATAGATTATGTTGTAACTATACAGAGTTTCGGCAAACTGTAGATAAAATATTTTGAATTGAAGAGCAAACTAACTATAAAGCTGGCAAACACTATGGTTTATACAGCATAATACAGGTGTGGGACCTGTTATCCAGAATGCTTGGGACCTGGGG
Organism: Xenopus laevis; assembly: GCF_017654675.1. NCBI lineage: Eukaryota > Metazoa > Chordata > Amphibia > Anura > Pipidae > Xenopus > Xenopus laevis. The sequence goes on along the minus strand of NC_054377.1, from coordinate 25,416,728 downwards.
TTTTCCAGATAACGGATCGTTTTGTAATTTGGATCTTCATACCTTAAGTCTACTAGAAAATCATGTTAACTTTAAATAAACCCAATAGGCTGGTTTTGCTTCCACTAAGGATTAATTTTATCTTAGTTTGGATCAATTACAAGGTACTGTTTTATTAATACAGAGAAAAGGGAAATAGGGAAACCATTTTTAAAAATTTGGATTATTTCATTATAATGGAGTCTATGGGAGACAGTCATTCTGTAATTCAGAGCTTTTTGGATAACGGATTTCCGGATAAGGGATCCCATACCTGTATGTTGTATAGGACATGTAGAACTATGAAACAACAAAGCTTATGAATATGTGAGTTATAAAAGCCCATTGGGCCAGATTCAATTTGAGGAGAAAGATGTATCTCCTAATTCAAACCCAGATATCCCATAGAGCCAGATGCAATTCAAAGAGAAAAACATATCTCACTGTTTATCATATGAAAACTCTGTTGATGTTAGTGGGGAAAAAACAAAAATTAGCATTAAAAACAAGAAAATGCTATTTTATGGTTGATAACATGAAAATATATGAGCAAGATTCAAATCAACTCATCACACTGAATATGGAACATTTTATGAAACAAATTAACTTATATACCAAAAAGGCACCCAACCTCTTCTCGACCACTCTACCACCACTATAGGAAGAGAATTCCACAACTTTACAGCTCTCAAGTTTTGCAAGTTAAGATAAGATCTTCTTTTTTTTATTAGCTAAGTAACTATAGTAAAATTAGATATTTAAACTATGTAACTTTAGCCCCATGGCTACATAGCACCTTGTTAATATAAACTATAATAGGCATTCTGAAGCAAAGACACCAGTGCAGAGAACAGTACATTATATTTTAATTACTTTGGAACACTTTAATTTTTGTTGGTGTTACTTTTCCTTTAATGTAAAGAATGCAAAATGTGTCAGTCCATGCATTACCTTTCTTTACTCTCTCTGTTTCATAATCTCTTTGTTGTGTATTGGATATCTAAAAGGTGGCCATACTCTATAAGAGCCGCTGGCTTGTAAGGTTAACCAATGAGCAGATCTTTCCCCTATATGGCCATCTAAATTGGACAATAGTGGGCTTCAATCTGATCGCTGGCCTTAGGGCCAAACAATCGGATTACAATGGCAGGTATACGAGTAGTCGGAGCAAGGACCGCATCCCTGATGCGATGGGAAAATCAAACCTACCTAATGAACATCTGGGCCATTTTTGTCCTGATATTGGTCAGATGAATCCATCAGAGGGCCCCTTACATGGGCAGATAAATTGCTAAATAGGTCCAGACTAATGTAATTGCTTTTTAGGAGAAGGTAAGCAGGGACCTCGACTCTGGTATGGCAGTGGGTGTAATCTACGTAGACTTTGGTAAAGTATTTGATACAGTGCCACACAGAAGGTTACTGGTTAAATTAAGGAATATTGGCATGGAATATAGTATTTGTAGCAGGATAAAGAACTGGCTAAAAGACTACAAAGAGTGGTGGTAAACAGACCAGTGTTGTTAGTGGAGTACCGCAGGGCTCTGTACTAGGTCCTAGTGCAAATAATATAAATGCAAGTTATACACTAAATGGCAGTGTGTTGGGAGTTTCTTTAAATGAGAAGGATTTCTGGTTTTTTGTAGATAACAAGTTGTCTAATTCTGGGCAGTGTCATTCTGTGGCTACTAAAGCAAATAAAGTTCTGTCTTGCATAAAAAAGGGCATTAACTCAAGGGATGAAAACATAATTATGCCTCTTTATAGGTCCCTGGTAAGGCCTCATCTGGAGTATGCAGTTCAGTTTTGGGCTCCAGTCCTAATGGGATGTTCATTAATACACTGCATCGATAAATCAGTTCAGCTCGCCAAAAGAATCCTATTTGTAATGTATATGTATAACCAATGCAGGTATTGGACCTGTTATCCAGAATGCTTGGGGATAATGAATCTTCATTTTCATAATAAAAATTATCTCAAAGGTGAACCACGATTTTTAAATTGTTTACAGCTTAAAGGGGAACTATTGCAAAAATGTAATATACGCTTCAGCATACTGAAATAAGACGTTTTCTAAATACAATCAATTAAAAAATCTGTATTGTTTCTGAAATAATCAAGTTTATCTTCACTATCCCTCTCTCAGCATCTGTTTCTCTTCATTCTCTCTTCATGCAGGAGTTGGGTGTCAGATATTCATCGACATTTAGATCCAATATATCTTATTGGGGGTTCCTTTTGCCTATAAGATGTATTAGAGCTCACTAAAATCACCAGGCATCATGTCTCTCTACATGCAGAATTTGTGCAAAATGCAGTTATTTTGTTAGATTTAGTTTGTATTGGGATCAGCTACTGTATTTGAGCTAGGAAAGGAAAGGAATAAAGAGAAACAGTTGTTGAGAGAGGAATAATGAAGATAAACTTGATTATTTCAGAAACCATGCAGAATATTTAATTGATTGTATTTAGAATGTTTCTTATTTCCGTGTGATGAAGATTGTATTAAATTTTTATTTTCGAGATAGTTCCCCTTTAAAAGTAACACTCAGAGGGAATAAACAGACGAATTAAAGGAAAACGGGTCCAAATTATTGCATAAAATAAGGGGAAACCTGACAAAATCTAGGTAATGCAAAAGGACTGCAAAAGAAAGATGTAAAATCTGTGAAAATAAAAAATGGGGAACATAAAACTGGGGCTCACTGCATGTAGGTTGTGTCTGAGGTGCAAGACACAAACATAGATGGCTGATATAGTTAATTGCTAAGTTGATGCATTACATTTCCCCTTATGAGATCCTTAGGACCTTTGATTTTTAGGGTTGCCTATGCCGTGTCAGTATATCTATTTATTTGGTTTCTTGTCCATGTAGTCCAAATAGCAATAATGTTCTTTATAAGTACTATGCAGCACAACTTTGTTTAGCAAAACTCATTTCTAATTCTATACTAAGGTCACATCAGTAAGTAATGTATTCTTGGCAAAGAAGAAACAGAGGTTCTAATAAATATAATTTAATGAAAAAAAATTGAAATACGGGTTTGGGATCCATTATCTGGTGAAAAGCTCTGAATTACAAAAAGCACATTTCCCACAGACTCTATTTTATCCAAATAATCCACATTTTTAAAGATGATTTCCTTTTTTCCTGTAATAATAAAACAGTAGCTTGTACTTGATCCAAACTAAGATATAATTAATCCTTATAGGAAGAACTACATTAAAACAAAAAGTTTAAATCAATAAATAAGTCACTGGTTTGGGGCACTTACCTTTGGCTCGGCACGAAGATATTATTCTGCGACTGTACCAAGTGGAAAGACTTCAAGAAGCAGTTATCAGTTAGACTAAAACGTTTATTATGCACACATTATATTATATGATGAATAAGTGTAGCAAAAGGTCAGTTTGCACCTTCAGTTAAGGTAAAACATTCTTTACATATAACAAACACAGTTATCAAGATAAGCAGTTTCAGCAGTGAAAGGTTACTACACGGATATTAAATATCATTGACTTCCTTCTCTTTTTCAGGTACTTTTTCAGCCTAGCTTCACAGTTACTACCTAAACTTGCATTCATATATGTATTAAAATCAATGCATGGTTGCTAGGATAATTTGGGCCCTAGCCACCAGATTGTTGAAATTGCAAACTGGAGAGCTGCTGAATAAAAAACGAAATATCTCCACAAATAATAAATAAATATGAAAATATGAAAACCAATTGCAAATCGTTTTAATGACAATCTCTATATCATACTAAACATTGATTTAAAGATATAAAGTAAAAAACGAGAGGATTTTTTCGTATTTAGAAAAAATTTCAACTTTTTTTTTTTTACAAACTCTACTCTATTGCACTTCGCCTGGTCTGACCTGGTGACGTAAACTCTGGCGAAAGAGGTTCAGATTAAAAAAAAAAAACTTAGTAAATTTGAGTAGTTTCGCCCGTTCGCCAGAGTGCAACTTCGTCTGGCGTTAGGCTGCAAAGTTGTGCTAGTTTATCAGATTCGCTAGCGAATTTTCGCCAGGGACTCTTTTTGTAAATTGGCGAAGTGGCAAAATGACGTAACGCTGGGTAGCGTTAGCCACTTCGCCGGTTGGTGAATTTGCCCCTTTTTTTATTTTGTCGCATTTTATTTTAACTGATATAATAAAAGTTATGTTTTAATTGACTTCAGATACTCTTTTGATATTCCTTTTGCACCCAGCATCAACTGGCAGAGCACACTTGTGCCTAAAGTATTGGGGTGGAGCTATCACATCATTCACCTTGAGAAAGCTAATTTTGCGAAAACGCCCATTGGCGGATCTCTGCTTAATATATTGGTTTTAATACTGTTGAAGTTTTAAGCAGTTTTAAATATTCAATTGGGAAACAGTCAAGTGGGGTGGTGTTTGTTTAACCCATCGCTCGGTTCAACTTATCCTTATTCTTATTCTCTATTGCACTCCGGCACTGGAACTCCAAGGGGGTCGAGGATTTGTGGTTTTTGAGGTTACAGTCAGTTCTCTACAGCTCAGGGCAAGCTAATATCCAAAACCACATTCACGGTCACCCTGCCTTCTACAGCTTTGTGGTATAGAAAAATTATTGGCAGCAGTTTATGGGACAACTCCACCTCTCTGTATTTCATTTTCCTACTACTCTCTTATGAATTTGAGCTGAATGAGAATTAGTTTATCCTATATACTTTTTAATGGTCACCAATTAATATTGTTGCTAACTACAATCGATTGGGAAAGTTAACTTAATTACTATTGGTGCAGCACTTTATATTAATTGATTGTTATAAATTAATTTGATACATTTTTAATGAATTCTTATATGTACTTTATATAGTTATTAATTAATTGTTTCGTATAATCACAAAGAGGTACTATCATTTGATCTGCAAATAGTAATTTAATAAACTGAAACAATTGCACATGCACTTTAATAAGAAACTTCAGGTCAAGTGAAGGCTGACCACTAATCATTAAAGTGGTTAAATCGGTGTTGTTGCACGGCTGACATTTTATTGATTCTTAAATTCCTGTGGTCGTTTGTGTTTGGAATTAGAAAGATAATAACCTTTGGGAGACCAGTTATTGTAACTGATAGAAGCGGGGTGCTTTTCTTTCTCTTCTAATTAATTTTATTCTGTTACACTGATGTTAAATCAGCTTTAGTGGATAAATTCTAAGTAAATAATCGAGGGTATCATCTGCTCCTTCTAATATGGAGACATCACTTGACACACATTAGAAATTATGCCAAAAAGACATTGCGCAATTGAGCCCGATTTGTTGCAAACTGTGTATGGTTGAGTTAATGTTTGTGATTCTCTACTGCCGTGATCCACAACCAGTGACTCACAAGCAACATGTTGCTCACCAGCCCCTTGGATGTTGCTCTCAGTGGCCTCAAAGCAGGAGCTTATTGCTGAATTCCAGGCTTGAAGACAAGTTTTGGTTGAATAAAAACCAGGGATACTGCCAAACAGAGACTCCTGTAGGCTGGCAGTCCACATAGGGGCTACCAAAAAGCCAATCATTGCCTTATTTTTTACCACTCAGGAACATTTTTCACGCTTGTGTTGCTTCCCACATATTTTTACATCTGAATGTGGCTCACAAGTAAAAAAAAAAAAAAAAAGGTTGGGGACCCTGATCTACTGTATCTTCCCCTATATGGTTTTCTCTCTTTATCAGTGTTCAATGTCAACTATAGATGCTGCACAAACATTCTTAAATAAATGTACTAATTATTTTATACCTCTACAGGATTTTTAAGTAAGATCACATCACAGCAGTAAAATGTATCCTACTAAAGAAAAAAGGCCTAATTTATAAAAATCGGGCAAAAAGCAAAACACTAGTAAAGGGGCGCAAAGTGCCTTTTTTTCCTGACTTTGCAACTTCTCCCAAATCCACCTCTGTGCTGTATCCTGTGCACCTTGTGAAAAGATGTGAATGTTCGCCAATGAAAAGAGAATATTCAGCAATGCAAAGTAATTTGCCAAAACTTGTCATTCAATCTTTAAAGGTTGGTTAATTTCCAGTGTACAGCTTAAAGAGGTGGTTCACCTTTAAGTTAACTTTTAGTATGTTATAGATTGGCCAGTTCTAAGCAACTTTTAAATCGATCTTCATATTTTCTTTTTGATAGTTACTTGCCTTCTTCTTATGCCTCTTTTCAGCTTTCAAATTGGGGGTCACTGACCCCATTTAAAAACAAATGCTCTGTAAGACTACAAATATATTGTTTTTACTTTTACTTTCTATTCAGGCCTCTCCTATTCATATTCCAGTCTCTTGTTCAAATCAATGCATGGTTGCTAGGGGAATTTGGACCCTAGCAACCAGATTGCGAAATTGCAAACTGGAGAATAAAAAGCTAAATAACTCAAGAACCACAAATAATAAAAAATTAAAACCAATTTGCAAATTGTCTCAGAATATCACTCTCTACATCATACACAAATTAATTTAAAGGTGGACAACCCCTTTAAGCCCCTCTTCTACTCATATTCCAGTTTTTCACACAAAAATTAAAGACCAAATGCAAATTGTCTCAGAAATTAAGGTGTATGCCTTGGAAAACATTAGTCATTCCTGCTACTAAGGCTCGCAATTTTGCAAGACCTACAGCAATTAAAGGGGTTGTTCACCTTTAAATTAATTTGTAGTATGATGTAGAGAGTGACCTGCATTTGAAAGTGGGACGAAATCAGAAGAGAAAAGCAAATCATTCTAAATATCAAAACATCTAAATATATTAAAAATTTATACCTGCAAAGTTGATACAGAATTAGCCATTCTTTAACATAGTAAAAGTTAATGAATGATTGAACCACCCCTTTAAACAAATCTTGGTTCAACTCCTCTACTATTTTTTTTTTTGCAGCACTTTGCCCTAACAAAGAATACATATTTGCTTGTTTTACGTATCAGCAATATTCAGAGCTTAGCAAAGGGAAAGCTAAATATGGCCCATTGTCACAGACTTTGATAACTCAAGACAGCTTGAAGAGTGAAAACCTGGCATAACAACGGAGCTGGTCATTAAAATATATATTTTAATTACACATCAGATTGCTTTAAAATGTCCTTATGTGTCTGCATTTAACCATACATAGGGGCCGATTCACTAACTTCGAGTGAAGGATTCGAAGTAAAAAAACTTTGAATTTCAAAGTGTTTTTTGGGCTACTTCGACCATCAAATGGGCTACTTCGACCTTCAAACTAAAAATCGTTCGACTATTCGACTATTCGATAGTCGAAGTACTGTCTCTTTAAGAAAAAATTTCGACCCCCTAGTTCGCCATCTACAACCTACCGAACTCAATGTTAGCCTATGGGGAAGGTCCCCATAGGCTTGCCTAAATTTTTTTGGTCGAAGGATAATCCTTCGATCGTTGGATTAAAATCCTTTGAATCGTTTGATTCGAAGGATTTAATAGTTAGATCGAAGGATTATTCCTTCGATCGAACAATCAAATTATTTGCGCTAAAATCCTTCGCCTTCAATATTCGAAGTCGAAGGATTTTAATTCCCAGTCGAATATCGAGGGTTAATTAACCCTCGATATTCGACCCTTGGTGAATCGGCCCCTTATTGTCATTTTGATAGCAAATGTAATTTTGTTTTTTACATTTCTTGAGAGCAAATGTCATTTAGGTTTGTGTGTAGAAGCTGCCACATGGTGCACAAGGGAAACTTACACCCTGAAAATTGCAGGTCTCAATTAAAATACATGTTGGAGATGTTAAAGGGGTGGTTAACTTTTAGTATGTTATACAATGGCCAATTTTACGTTATTTTAAATTTTTTGCCTTCTTCTGACTCTTTCCAGTTTTCAAATGGGGGTCACGAATGCTCTCTAATGCTACAAATTTATTGTTATTGCTACTTTTTATATTATGTTTCTATTCAGACCTTCTTTTATTATTCATATTCCGGTCTTATTCAAAAAGTTGATTTGAGCCCTAGCAACCAGATTGCTGCGATTGCAAACTGGAGAGGTACAGAGTAAAATGCTAAATAACTCAAAAACCACAAATAATAAAAAATAAAAACCATTTTCAAATTGTTTCAGAATATCACTCTCTACATCATACTAAAAGTTAATTTAAAGGCGAACAACTCCTTTAAGAGTTCCTCCTGTGGGGAACTGTACCTATGCCCTATCTCTAGTCATACTGTATAAGGGGTGAGCATGTGGTTCTCTCTTTTTGGACACCACTTTGTTAAGGGGTTGATGTTACAGGAGAGCCTGAGTAAAATGGCCTCAGTAAGAAGATTAAGCCCTTATGTAACTAATGCATCATTAGTAGTGAAGTTGGGTATGTCTACTGGCCCTGCTTAAGAATCACTTGTGCCCAAGTTTCACTGTAAAAGTGAATGTTTTTGGAGTTATAGTTGGAGGTCCTGAAGATCCGTAGTACAATACCAGTATGCTGAGTAGAGGAATCACTTCTAGCAGTGCTCTACCCTTGGCAGCTGATGGAATAGGGACCCCCAAATATCTGAATGCTTCATACCGTACATCACAAGTAACAACCATGTTTCAAACAATGTCATATAAATAAATCACATGTATAAATGCAATGTAGCAATGATCCCCTGCTTCACTGGTACATTTTCAAATTAATTAACCAATTTATAATCATACATTTTTATATGTTTCAGACAATATTGACTGCAGTTTACTCATGCTTTAATTAGCCTTGGAGAGATCCCACAATGCTATTTACAGGATTATCTGTTCAAAGAGCACTATGCTGGTTCTTTATGAGCCCCAATATACCACACCCCTTTACCCAAAGTATTTACTCAACATTCGTAACACAAAAGCATCAAAGAAAGAAGAGAAACTGATTTATTCTGCTATTTGCTGGTTTGTTATGTTTTGTATGAATTTTACAAAGTTGGATTGTACACACTTATTAGCAAAAAAGGTTTATTCACAAAAAACAAATTACAAAAACATAATAATTAGCCCAACGCGTTTCAACCGTAAATCGGTCTTCACCAGGGGCATCAATGTGAAAAAGATAAGAAAGGCCTTATTAAATTCTGATGCTAATTGTGCTGGTTCCTGAGCTGCCATGTACCAATAATCTGAATTACTTACTAATGAGCCTTATATTGTGTATATATATATATATATATGGCAGTATATTGTGTTTTGGTCCTAAAGCTCAGTAAGTGACAGCAGCACAAAGCATGTGCAGTGAGTCAACAGAGGGCCATTTTTGGAGGCACAGATCTTCCCTGCTAAACTGCTGTGGTTGCCTTGGGATGATAACTGTAGAAGCCCAAGACATATTGTAAAATATTTCTGCCATATATCCTTAGTAGTGATGGGCGAATTTATTCGCCAGGCTCAAATTTGTGGTGAATCGCGGCAAATTCATTAAACTGCCGTGAAAATTCGCCGGCGTCAAAAGGATACATCTGTTGTCCCAATTCACAAGTATTTATAGTGCAAGGTTAAGAAAGACACATATAGTTTCAGAAACCACAGCACCGATACCATTCTGGACACTGTGCTGACACAGTCGATGAATCTTATTTGGCGATTGTGCTGAGACTGTGAGTCTGTCCCTAAGATGGAAATAGTTACACAGTTTTGATAAAACAAGCATGATGATTGGATGCCACTGGATGAGCCTCATGGAAGAGGAAATAGTCAAATTGTAAACTGTTGTATTGCTAATTGTTCCCTCCACATCCTCACGAGCTTTCAGGACGTGTGAGCTATTATTTAATACTCTGTATTATATCACTCTGTATTAATGTATACCTCAAATAAAACTGTCTGGTTAATATCCTGAGTGAATCTGAATGGTTCAATTCAGGTCCATTTATATGATCATTTATATTTGATTATATTTAATATTGGACATACGTAACTTTAAATACGACATTTATGGGGGCTCATCCGGGATTCGACCATTGAAATACGACAGTCATACAAGTTTAAAAAAATAATTGGTTATAAGGCCCCCCCCCATAAGTTATAAAAAACTGGCACCAGGGCCTCCCATAACATTTTTTAAAAATACATTGGTGGCCAGGGGACTATATAGTATTAAAATATTACATTGGTGGCCAGGGGTTTAAATTAAAAAAAAAAAAACACATTGGTGTTTAGTGGAAGTTACCTTAGCCTCCTTTTGTGGCTTCGGGTCTGTTTGCGGCTTCAGGGCTTTTGATTCGGCTCCTTTTCTGGACTTCAGGACTTTGATTTGGGGTCTTTTCATGGCTTTGGGTCTTTTCGCCTGTTTTGCTCCGTTCTCAGCTTTGGGTCTTCCACGCTTCGAGTCTTTTCGTGGCTTTGGCTCCGTTTGCGGCTTTGGCTCTTTCGGGACATCGGCTTTGCTTTAAATGCAACTTTTACAATGTTTCATTCTAGGATGATATACAATTTCATGATGTTGGGATTATAGACAGTTTTTATTAAACTAAATTGGCTTACGTTGCTGTTTGCTGGAGAATAGATACTGTAGATTCAAAAATTGTGAAATTATTCCTGCCAATTAAGGAGGCTGTAATGGGAGTTTTCAGATAAAACTAAAATAAAATACAGGATTGATAGACACTCCCACATGCAGAGTAAAAATGGGGAATTAGGAAATTGGAATGGGGGAGCGTGTGTGTGTATGTTGGGGCAATCAGCAGGCAGCACAATCCACAGATGGAAATGTCCAAATGCAAGGATTTTTGGGAAACATTTTATTATTAAATATGACACAAGGAGGCCTCAAAATCCAAATTTGTGAATGTAGTTTTTTTTTTTAAATTTAAATAAACTGGAAATTTTACCACACTTGAAATGCTTTTTATCATTTGGAATCTATTAAACCTGATCAAACAAAACCCTAAAAATAAACTTGAATGCATCACATTTGCATAACTACTCATCATTTTCAATGGGTCTACAAATTCTCAAAGAAATTTGAAAATGACAATTTGAAACTACTCCTGTTGACTTCTACATGAACTTGCAAGCTTTTAGATGCTGAAGTTTCTCAAATATTTTGCGCTTCATAAATATTGAGCATTTGGGTTTTGGAAACCATCGTTTAAAAATCTTTTTGAATCACTGTAAACATTTTTAATTCAAACATTGATAAATCAGCCCCTTAGGGTACATTAAACATTGTAAGCATTGCTCAGGGTGCAATTATTATTAAGAATTTTGCATTATTACATTGATTTCATGTTATATATTAGTACTGCTGATATCGTGAAATGCTTTCAGTGCACCCACTGCTGAAGAACAATTCACAGGCTGAAGAACAATTCACACTTACCTGATCAGGTCTAAAGTTCCGGTCACACAGTCACACTGAGCACTAGAACAGTTCAGAGTAAAGACAGGCTTTGCTGTAATTTCTGCCCAGCTTTTACCTGGATTGAAGAGCAGGGGGCAATCAGGAAAAATAACAATACATTTATTTTATAATATATCCTATGTTTCCCCTTTAATGAAAGGAAGAATACATAAATAATATGTAAAATAATTCCATTGAAGCAATTTAGTCCTAATCATGGCCATTTCTCCCAGGTAGTCTGAAAGTGCTCTGAACAGATATAATACTCTTTCCTTACATGACTGTGCTGTACAAATGCAGAAAGCATTTGGCTTTTATAACCTATATTAAAATATTTCAACAATCTATTGCTACTGTGTAAACCAAAATATGGGTGGGGAGCCTGGGTGATCCTATAATTCTGTAGGGATGCACCGAATCCAGGATTCGGTGGAGATTCAGACTTTTTCAGCAGATTTGGATTCGGACATTCGGCCGAATCCAAAATAGTGAATTCGGTGCATCCCTATAATTCTGTGAAGGCAAATGTATTGGGAATTTAAGAAATATGCATGCTGCTTAGGGTAATGGCACAATGGAGCATTTTGCACATCCATGGGAGGTGGTCAAAATCATTGAGATAGCATTCCGTTAACCTTAAATTGGAAAACACCAGACGCTTGTAGTAAATCTCATTAATATTTAATGAAAGCTTCCAGGGAGCTACAAAAAATAAATTATAATAGGGTTACATAATTCTTTATAAAATCCTGGTTAGACCCAGTGTAGAATAAGAAATGGTCTCTATGTCACAGCAATAAACATCACTCAACAGGAGATACAGTATTAAAGAGGAGGATCACACTGAAGACTGAGCCAAGCTGTGATTTCTATCTTCAAAACAAGGTGACTGAAGAGACATACAATGGCTGGACAAATACTAAATAATAATTAATAGTGCCCTTTCTGATTAGTATCTGCTGCTTTTCTTTCTTCGCTCACTCATTTCACCAGGCACTATATATACATATATACACACACACACACACAGGTATAGGATCCCTTATCCCGAAACCCAATATCCAGAAAGCTCCAAATTACAGAATGGCTGTCTCCAATAGACTCCATTTTATCCAAATAATCCAAATTTTTAAAAATTATTTCCTTTTTCTCTGTAATAATAAAACAGTACATTGTACTTGATCCCAACTAAGATAAAATTGATCCTTATTGGAAGCAAAACCAGCCTATTGGGTTTATTTAATGTTTAAATTAAATTCTAGTAGACTTAAGGCATGAAGACCCAAATTACGGAAAGATCCGTTATCGGGAAAACCCCAGGTCCCAAGCATTCTAGATAACAGGTCCCATATCAAAGTATTTTTTATTATATTCGTTCACTCGAGCTAAGTAAATTTGCCCCCAAGAATAGCTTTTAGTGCAAGAATAAAAGTATTGTATTTATGTGAACATATATACAGTGTGTGTATGTGTATATATATATATATATATATATATGGGACCTGTTATCCAGAATGCTCGGGACCTGGGGTTTTCCCGATATATATATGTATTCCATTTCTTTCCACAGCTATCCTGTGCTTCCTGTACAAGTTTTCTGAGTAAAAAAACCAGCGCTAAAAGCTTTGAGGGGAAAAAAGCAAAAAGATGGTAATATATAGTGTAGTATTTCCCTTTAAATAAAAACACCCTTTGTGTCACAGGTTTCTTTAGGAGTTTCACTCCTTCGCAGGTGGGGTCAGTTCACCCTATATGCCTTCACCACTTTCAATTATTTCACCTTTCGTGTTTATAAGTTTTATACTTACAAACGTTTAAAATAGTTGTTCGCATTAAGGTATTACAGCTCTTCAGTCGAAGTACACTCCACATCAATTCTACGAAAACAGGCTTAACATCGTGTAAAACCGTTTTTAATTTACATAGATACAAGTTAAAATTACACTCACATTGGGTTTCTTTAAAAACATGCGTGTCACTCATCCACAGGTTTTCCCCAGTCCTTAAAAGATGTTGCGCTGTATAAAAAGATTTTAAAAGATGCCGGCATAAAACAGCGTGTCCTGCTGGGCCCCTCTGGATGACGTCACCACAAGCCGACGCGTTTCGTCTCAAAAGACTTTCTCAAGGCTACAGTTCTTCTCTGCGCAAATGCGCCTTTTACTCTGTCCTGCTACCATGGCAACGCTCTCTGCGTACTTCCTGTTTTCGCAAATCATGACGGGTTGTTATAGCAACCCGCTTTTTCTACTTACATTACTTGGCGGTCTCCCACTTGAGGATGAGGTCCGCCTGTTGTTATGCCTATATACCATAGTTACCACAATTTTATGCAAACATCATTGTGTTATTACACCATTATCATAAGGGATTTTACAATATCTCCCACATATATTTTTCAGTTTCTCAGTCTCAATTCCACAGTGTACATCAAATAAACCAAATGTATTTTCCAAAATATACTGCATACAATGACTAGTTTTTTCTTTTTTTGAGTTTTTCTTTTATCTGTATGTTCCTCTCTTGATTCAATATGTCAGTTTACAAAAAGGCCCTCAAGTTGATATCAATGTTTAACCCCTTTGGAATATATGATTCCAATTTATATATCCATCTGCTCTCATTTTGTAATGTCTTTTTTATCAAGTCTCCACCTCTCCATTGATTTTTTACAACTTCTATACCCCAATATGTCAGACCTGTGGGGTTCATTTTATGGTGTTCCTTAAAATGTTTGGAGACGCTATGATTTTCCTTACCATTTTTTATATTATTAATATGCTCTCTGATCCGTTCTCTTAATTCTCTATTTGTCTTGCCCACATATTGTAATCCACATGGACATTGTAGGCAATATATGACATTTTTTGTTCTACAATTAATGTTTTGTTCGATCTCAAATTTCTGTTTATTTACTGTTGAAGTGAAGCATTTCTTCTTTACCCCATATTTACAGGCCTTACAGAGGGAGCAAGGAAAGAAACCTATCCAACTGCATTCTTTTGTTCTCTTTTTTGTTTTATCAGTATCACAGTAACTGTTCACTAGTTTTTGATGTAAATTATTTGCACGTTTAAATACTATTTTTGGTTGGTCTGGAATCACGTTGGCTAGTTCGGCATCACATTTTAGGATACCCCAATGTTTTTTTATAATTTTTTTGACTTCTCCTGCTAGGGGGTTATAAGTAGTTGAAAATATTATTTCCAAATTTTCTTCTCCTTTTTCTATTTTTTTATTTAGAAGATCTGTTCTTTCTATATTTTTTACCTTCTCTCTAGATTTGTTAATTATATTTTCTTTATAACCTCTCTCTTTGAACCTTTTACTCACAAAGTCCAATTGTTTATTCATCTCTCCTTCTTCACTACGTCATCCAGAGGGGCCCAGCAGGACACGCTGTTTTATGCCGGCATCTTTTAAAATCTTTTTATACAGCGCAACATCTTTTAAGGACTGGGGAAAACCTGTGGATGAGTGACACGCATGTTTTTAAAGAAACCCAATGTGAGTGTAATTTTAACTTGTATCTATGTAAATTAAAAACGGTTTTACACGATGTTAAGCCTGTTTTCGTAGAATTGATGTGGAGTGTACTTCGACTGAAGAGCTGTAATACCTTAATGCGAACAACTATTTTAAACGTTTGTAAGTATAAAACTTATAAACACGAAAGGTGAAATAATTGAAAGTGGTGAAGGCATATAGGGTGAACTGACCCCACCTGCGAAGGAGTGAAACTCCTAAAGAAACCTGTGACACAAAGGGTGTTTTTATTTAAAGGGAAATACTACACTATATATTACCATCTTTTTGCTTTTTTCCCCTCAAAGCTTTTAGCGCTGGTTTTTTTACTCAGAAATTTATTGACTTTCCGAAGGAGAACGGATATTGACCGGCAGAGGAGGGTGAACAGTGACACTTGGATACCTTTTTCTGTTTTAAGACTTCCTGTACAAGTGCAAAGCCAGATCCTGCATTGCCGTCTGCAAAGCAAACCCACGTTGCATGCAGCTTTAACAACCCTGACTCTTTTAGATCAGTTCATAATAATTAATACAACACAAAGTATATATTCTGAATAACTTTTACATTTATTCAGAAGTTAGTTGAATTGCAAGATTTTATTCTTACATTAGATATTATAGATTTAAATGTCGTTTTACAAAGAATCAAGGGATGAGCAAACAACAAAAAACCTCACTGTGGATCTGTGCAAGAGTTAGGTGTCTTGATATACAAAAATAAAGTTGCCTTTAGCACTTCTGAATTCCGCACACATTATACACACTTGTGTCTATACAACCTTTTATCTTGTGTCATCAATTTTGCCTTAAACCAGGTATATATAAAAAAAATGAACTTGGAAGAAAAAAAATATGATTATGTCAGCAGACTAGAATTAATAATATGAAGATATTTAGAGACAACTATTTTTTTATTAGGGTGTTGCCAATGGAAGCAATCCCAGCCTACTGATACTTTCCTCCAGCAGAGTCCTACATATAAGCAAGTACTGAGCTACAGTAACTCAGCTACTGCTGCATCTTTCATCCATATGTGTTGCTTCTAATTCCTAATGAATGGTAATGGGCATGATGTGTGCATCTACATGCTGTTCCTTACATGGAGAACGCAAGCTCTATCCCATACACTGTCCGGTACAAATACAGTTAAGCAGGTAAGTGCATTTCGGGCAAAAAAAACCTTTTTATAGCTGCTTCCTTTTAGTACGTGAGTCCTAAAGAAAAAAGTGGCCCAAATCAAAAGGCCTAAATACACCCCTTTTACAGTTATCTGGAAAAAAAATATTAGAAACCTACTAGGTGGATATCTTCAGGTCCAGACTGACTGTCAAACACGGTTGGGGTAGGCCACAAATGAAAGTACCTCCAACCCAGATACATTGCCATATAGTAGCAATATCTTATTTATTTCTCAAACAGCCTAAATATGGAGCCAAATAATTGAATGGAAATCAGAAATGGACGATCCAGTGAAGAACCCACCTGGGTGCCTTCAAACAAAGCTCCTTTAGGATCTCTACAGAGAGGAACAATTACCTTTCTCAATCCAAACATGGAAATGATGTGTGATATACAAATAGCCATCATATTTATTTATACAAGTCTATGCATATAGAGCAACGCTGGTCAATAAGCTTATATTTGGAATTGAAATATTCCCCACAGCTTACACAAGAATATACTTTCTCTCTTGCATGAATCTTCTTGTGTTTGAACAGAGTGGATCTATGAGTGAAGCATTTCCCGCATTGTGAGCAAGCGTGCGGCTTTTCTCCGGTGTGAATTCTCTGGTGCTGAACAAAATAGGACTTGTTTCCAAAGTTCTTCCCACATTCATCACATTTAAATGGTTTCTCCCCTGAATGTGTTCTCTGATGTCTTGTTAGATAGGAAAACTCGACAAAGTGCTTCCCACACTCATTGCACTTAAAAGGCTCCTCCCCTGTGTGCGTAGTTTGATGTAGAAGAAGACGAGATTTGTAATCGAACTGTTTCCCACATTCGTTACACCGGTGAGGCTTCTTACCCGTGTGTGTTCTCTGATGTATAAGTAGACGGGATTTGTAATTGAAGTGTTTCCCACATACATTACAGCCGTGGGGTTTCTCTCCTTTGTGGGTTCTCATCCGACTGACAAGGTAGGGATTTGTACTGAAGAATTTTCCATATTCGTTTCCCTCATAAGGTTTCGGAACCCTATGTACAGTTGATTGTTCTGCAAATGATAGTTTTCTGATCAGATTTTTAGCACATATCTTGCTCCTTCTCTTCTGGCATTTCCAAGGTAGGTCAGCATTCCTATGGTCAGAAGTCTCTTCTGCACAATATTCTTGTTGAAAAGGATAGCTGAAATTTCCACTTTCACATGTAGCAGATGCCTTTATTGACTTTGCTGCTGGTTCCACTCCATGAAGTCCATACAGCATGGTATTGTCATTGTCCATTGCTGTGGTCCCATCTATTAGGATTAAATGAAGTAAAGGGTTTAAGCATCAAAACATGTCATGAAGCCAGTTATTGCAAAGTGAAATTGTAATCAAATACAGGTATGGGACCTGTTATCCAGAAAGCTCTGGACCTGGGATTTTCTGGATAACATTAAGGGGCCGATGCATCAAGGGTCGAATATCGAGGATTAATTAACCCTCGATATTCGACTGGGGAATGAAAATCCTTCGACTTCGAATATCGAAGTTGAAGGATTTTGCGCAAAAACTTCGATCGAACAATCGAAGGATTTTTAATCCAACGATCGAAGGATTATCCTTTGACAAAAAAAAGTTAGACAAGCCTATGGGGACCTTCCCCATATGCTAACATTGGGTTCGGTAGCTTTTAGGTGGCGAACTAGGGGCTCGAAGTTTTTTCTTAAAGAGACAGTACTTCGACTATCGAATGGTCGAATAGTCGAACGATTTTTAGTTCGAATCCTTCGATTCAAAGTCGAAGGTCGAAGTAGCCCATTCTATGGTCGAAGTAGCCCAAAAAACACTTTGAAATTCGAAGTTTTTTTACTTCGAATCCTTCACTCGAACTTGCTGAATTGGCCCCTAAGTCTACTAGAAAATCATATAAAATATATATATTATATAATAAATCCAATAGGCTGGTTTTGCTAACTATAAGGATTAATTATATCTTAGTTTGGATCAAGTACAAGGAACTGTTTTATTATTACAGAGAAAATCATTTAAAAAAAATTGGATTATTTGTCTATAATGGAATCTATGGGAGACAGGCATTCTGTATTTGGAGCTTTATGGATAACGGGTTTATAATGGATAATAGATCCCATACCAGTATAGTATTTAAGCTTAAACAGAAGTAACAAATTGAAGTCTTTGGGGATATTTATAGAGCACTGGCGAAAGGGGGAGGAACCCGAAACATTGAGTGAAGATCTCAATAAAACACAAAAAGGATTTAGCACATTAAGGGGGTTATTTACTGAACTCCGGGCTCTTTGGGGCAAAATTCGAATTTTTTTGAGATTTATTAAAGCCCAAAGCTGCAAACAGCAAGGTTTTGTATAAGTCAATGGCAGAGGTCCCTATCCTATTTTGAATTTCAGTCGTCTGCAGTGGAATTAGACCGAAAATTTTACCATTTTGGACTTTTTGGGCAAAAATCTTAAAAATTCTGGCTTTTTGGGGAAAAGCCTGAAAAAAATTGAGCATTTCGGAAAAAACATACACATACG
This sequence comes from Xenopus laevis, assembly GCF_017654675.1. Taxonomy (NCBI): domain Eukaryota; kingdom Metazoa; phylum Chordata; class Amphibia; order Anura; family Pipidae; genus Xenopus; species Xenopus laevis. The sequence goes on along the minus strand of NC_054377.1, from coordinate 25,398,152 downwards.
ATTCAGGTTTATTTAATCAATGAGATAAATTCGGATTTTAGTAAATAACCCTCTTGAAGTGCAGTCTAATTTTTCTGATATATATTAACCTCTGGGGATATACATTCAAGTTTTTGAACTGCCTTTTAAAACTGAGTGGTTCTGCATTTCTGGGACATGTTTCAATGTCTTATCTTCAGGTCAGATTTTGGAATAATTCTATCTATCTTCTGCAGAAACTGCAAAACGGTATGGTTCACTTTCTTAGCTATAACCTTGTATGAAATGTAAACCTTCAAAACAAAACCAAATCCCAAACCAAACTCCTAATTTGAATATGAAAATTATCTCAAGGAAGGGAAGAAAAAGATCTGTGAACAAAGTGCACCAAAGATGTAGCAATTTCCTTAACTGCATGATATAAAGTCACATAGGAGTCGGATTCAATTCAGCCCACTCAAACTCATCTGGGGTTATGTAATAAAAGGCACTATACGGACACGCTCAGATTTGGGGAGATTAGTCGACCAGCGACAAATCCCCTCTTCTTCTGGGCGACTAATCTCCCCGAACTGCCTTCCCCTGCCTTCCCTTTGGCTAAAATGTAAATCGCCGGCGGGATGGCCGCAGGACACTTAGTTTTCCGAAGTTGCCTCACAAGGAAACTTCGGGCGGCTCCGGAAAATGAGTGCCATCCCGCTGGTGATTTACATTATAGCCGGCGGGCAGGCCCGGATTTGTCGAAAGAATAGAGAGGGGATGCACACTCAATAAAGAAAATAATACTAAGTAAACAAAGGTGGTATTTTAAAAATTCTCTTTTATATAGTGTATAGAAAACAGATATACATAAGACTAACTGGTATATTATGCACAACAGTCTTAGTACAAATATATACATACATCCAAGTTACAAGATCAAGGGACAAACCACAGGGAGCAGATACACTTGCCAATGATGAGAACACCCCAACGTTTCGGCACTATAGCCTTTATCAAGGGGAATTGTGGAAAGGCCACCTAGGCCCAGGCCTAGGGCGGCAGGATTTTAGGAGGGTGGCATGTTGCCCAACCACACCCACATTGGTTCAAAAAAACTGGGGATGCCCTGGAGATTATGGGGTGCCGTTTGTCCCAAATACATTCTGTATACAAAACTATCCCTAATACACAGAATGAATGTCTCTCATGTTATATAAGAATTTGTGACCATACACAGAGAAAAAAATATACAAAAGACTTATTTCTATTAAAGAATGAAAACAAAATCTGGTTAGTGCACAAAAGGATGTCATTATATCACAAACTCCATTCTGTACAGTTTAACAAGTAATTTGTCTCACAAATGTATAACCTCCATGTAACAAACACACTTATGTGCAAAGTTACTTACAGAATGAATTATATAAAAACAAAGTTGGACATAATATATAATAGTGTAACTAACTAGTGCATGTCAAGCTAGATTTGACTGACAAAATAGATATCTGTGACAGAAAGCAAGATTTTATAGCTCAGATTCATTCTTTCCACAAAATGACAGTTTTGTTTCACAAAACAGATACAATAACTATTCTGTGAAGCAATACTGTCAGTCACATTCCTGAACCAATAAGAACAAAGCTTATTGCCATATACAAACAAGATGAGATCTATTATGTAGTAGTTGAACTATTGCTAAGCACATTATTAAGAGACTACTACAAGCTAATTGGTGCAAGATTACAGCTAGGAGGAGACATTGGAGTCTAACTATCATATACAAAACTTATAACTGACTCTGAGTCAGGCAAAGCAGCCAGACAAGCACAGTAACTTCTGGTACATTTAATAGAAGATGGCAGGTGGGTGTGGCCTGTCCCATTATTGCTCTCAGCTTAGACAGGAAGAGGAACAGGAGTGAGTCATAAGATAATGGCAAAACAGCAGGAATGCCCTTAACCAAAATGGCCACACAAGCAGGTTACTACAATAGGAATAGCCATATCACCTAAAATGATCATATTTATGTTTTGCGTACCTTTCTTTTTCTACAATCATTATAAGTGTAGCATTATATTTCTCAGCCATTTGTAAAAACTTCCATTTATGAACCTGTAGTGTTTAACAGCAGCTCTTTTAGGAAAGGTTTGTTGATGTTTATTACTATGCAGCACAGGGGACATAAGAGGGCGCCCTCTATAGCAGGTCAGATACTTTGCCTTAGCCATGTGGAGCAGAGCTGGCAACTTCTCATCTTGTTTGTATATGGCAATAAGCTTTGTTCTTATTGGTTCAGGAATGTGACTGACAGTATTGCTTCACAGAATGGTTATTTTATCTGTTTTGTGAAACAAAACTGTCATTTTGTGGAAAGAATAAATCCTGTACTATAAAATCTTGCTTTCTGTCACAGATATCTATTTTGTCAGTCAAATCTAGCGTGACAAGCACTAGTTAGTTACACTATTATATATTATGTCCAACTTTGTTTTTACATAATTCATTCTGTAAGTAACTCTGCACATAAGTGTGTCCGTTACATGGAGGTTATACATTTGTGAGACAGTTTGCTTGTTAAACTGTACAGAATGGAGTTTGTGATATAATGACATCCTTTTGTGCACTAACCAGATTTTGTTTTCATTCTTTAATAGAAATAAGTCTTTTGTATATTTTTTTATCTGTGTATGGTCACAAATACTTATATAACATTCATTCTGTGTATTAGGGATAGTTTTGTATACAGAATGTATTTGGGACAAACGGCACCCCATAGGAGATATTATCATTTTTTAAATTTCCTGTGTGCCAATCCCCATTGCTCCAGTCCAGATGATGAAAAAGGGGAGGGGAAAGGGGCAATGAACGGCAGTGGGTCTAGGGGCGTCCGCTATGTAAATCTGGCCCTGCAAGCGGGAAGGCAGTTCGGGGAGATTAGTCGCGCAGAAGAAGAGGAGATTTTTCACCAGGCGACTAATCTCCCTGAATCTGAGCTTGTGTCTCTGCCCTTAGAGACACATTGTGCCTATTGTGTTACAGGATACACACAATAGGCACAACACAAATAGGAATTTTCACACCACCAACAGAATTGTTTGGATCACAAGAAAGGAACATTTACCTTTTCTAATTTCTACAAAGAATTCATTTTCTTGCTCTTGCACGGGACTCCCAAGACACTGCTCCTCTTGCTGATTAACATTTGCTACCTCTCCAGCAAACCCATCTGCAAATCATTCAAAAGTCATTAAATTCCTGGTTTTATTTATTACATGCCTTTAGTCCGAGATACACAAAGATGTATAAATTGACATTAGTACAAGGGTGCCCAAGTGCTTTCCTCAATCTCTTCCAATAGGACAGATTTTTCGTTTAAATCACAACTAAAATGTTCAAATGCTCATGGTTTAAACCAAAATGTAATATTACATTCATAACATCTATAAGTTAAAACGGTTGTAGAAAATGAAGGTCGATTTCCCATGTTTGTAAAACATTCAGAAAAGTCTGTAGCATGCATCAAAATGACTCTTAGCTATGCAGAATGTACATTTAAACGGATTCTGTCATTATTTTTATGACGTATTTTTTATTTCTAAATTACACTGTTTACACTGCAAATAATTCACTCTACAATATAAAATTTCATTTCTGAACCAGCAAGTGTATTTTTTTTAGTTGTAATATTGGTGTATATAGGCAGCCATCTCAGGTCATTTTGCCTGGTCATGTGCTTTCAGAAAGAGCCAACACTTTAGAATGGAACTGCTTTCTGGCAGGCTGTTGTTTCTCCTACTCAATGTACTAATGTATTGTGTCGCTGTGAGTAGTGATGGGCGAATTTATTCGCCAGGCGCGAATTCGCGGCGAATTTGCGCGATTCGCCGCCAGCGAATAAATTCGCGAAACTCCCGCGAAAATTCGCGGAAAAAATTCGTCGGGCGTCAAAAATTTTTTTCCGAAAAACGGGCGCCGGCGTCAAAAACGGGCGCCGGCGTCCGAAAAACGGGCGCCGGCGTCAAAAACGAGACGCCGGCGCCGTTTCACGAATTTCGCCCATCACTAGCTGTGAGACCTTAAATGTACTATTGAGTGCTGTTCTTAGATCTACCAGGCAGATGTTATCTTGTGTTAGGGAGCTGCTATCTGATTACCTTCCCATTGTTCTGTTAGGCTGCTGCGGTAAAGGGAGGGGGGGATGATTTCCCTTCAACTTGCAGTACAGCAGTAAAGAGTGAATGAAGTTTATCAGAGCACAAGTCACATGACTGGTGGCAGCTGGGAAACTGACAATATGTTTAGCCCCATGCCAGATTTTAAAATTAAATATACAAATATCCATTTGCTCTTTTGAGAAATTAATTTCAGTGCAGAATTCTGCTGGAGCAGCACTATTAACTGATGTGTTTTGAAAAAAATAATTATTTTTAATAATAATTTCCCCATGACTGTATCCCTTTAATACGTGTTAAATTTGAATGTAAAAATGTTCTGTAGAAAAAATTTCAGTAAGGGAATCTGGTTGTAATACACTTTTTGATTCCCATCCCTCCTTTTAAAACTGACCAATTAGGAGATCCCAGTGCTGTTGAGGTTTTTATTATCAACTTAGATATACTGTATTAGCAGAAATTTTCAGTTTTTTTGTCACTGGGTCAGTAACACAACACATATAACAATTAAAAAATATTGGCAAGGTTATAGTTAAACCATAAATCTGACCTGTTCAAAGACCAGGTAGACTAAACTTGGGCACCCCTGACTTAGGGTACTGTCAATGCCTGATATCACTAATCCCATCAGTGTGCCATTCTCGTAGCCCCGTCTCAAATGCATATTAAACTTATTCAGCTAATGTCACCCTCTATACAATGCCGGCTTTGAGCTGTTTGCCGAGAATGCAGTCGATGAGAATATATAGGACAATATTTATTGACCCCCCAGATCTACCCTAATTGATCTCCATGCTGGACTTTCAGGTGAATCTAGGAGGGCAAATGGTTATTCTCCACAACAGGCCATCAGGTTTAGCCCCCTGCTACTGCTCCACCCCCCACCCCCTAGTTGGCCAGACTCACAGTTTAGGAAGCACTGCAATAGAAGAGAGTATTGTATCTTATCAGTATTACCAACCTGTGTCCGAATGGACCTCAACCACTTCAGTGTCATTTTCAGTCCCTTTCTCTAGTCCTTCTTTATTAACTGAAAAGGCACCAACATTGTTCCCATAGCAGTCTAGTAATTCAATGGGAGAATCAATCAGATCTACACAAATTAAACAAGCAAATTAAAAGACATTATAGAAAGAAAAATTGCCTTAACCTCTCCATAGTCAGTTATATGTGTTTTGTTACTTGTGTGATGGCTGACTAATATCTCTAAGAGGGGCTTGGATGATTTCTTGGACAGGCATAATATCAAAGGCTATTGTGATACTAAACTCTATAGTTAGTATAGATATGGGTATATAGAATGTATGTGAGTGTATTTAGGGGTGTGTGTATGGATGCTGGGTTTTCATTTGGAGAGGTTGAACTTGATGGATTTTGTCTTTTTTCAACCCGATTTTGTAACTATGTAACTTGTCAAGAAGAATCAAACAAACAAATGAAAAGTTCTTTTTTTCAGAACCAGAACAGACTGATCCACTGGCAGTATGAAGATCTAGGATACCTCAGCCAATATTAATGCAACTTGGTGTATTCATCCAAACATTTCACGGGGAGGCCTCAATGGTCGAATTTCACTAGCTTTAAATGTTTATGAAAGCTATATTAAACTTGCTTTCTCTAAAACTAGGAATGTGACATTTATTAAAAGATCCTAATTTAAAAAATGAACAGAAATAATGCGTTAAAAATACAATTCCTAAAAAAAAAAAAATCTGAAAATGTCTAAAAGTCCGAATTGATCCAATTGGATCAGTGAGCTCCCATTGACTTCTATAAGACCTTGACAACTTGGCGAAGCTTTGCATTAGAGGTTTTTGTGGTTGTAACTTCGACTGTTAGTAAATGGGCCCCTTAGTATTTTTATACTTTCTCAGCTGCACATTTTTTTTCTCCCATCTGGACAAACCCTTAGCTCCACCCCTCTATCACAGTTAATGATTCATTAATTTCAGCACTTGCACTGACTTTTCAGCCTGAGTGAACAGTTGTTGAACGTTGGCGCTGTCTCACAGAGCATTCTGGGAGAGATCTACCTTCCCTCCCTTCTAGGGTTCTTTGTCGTTACATTATACTCTGTAGTCAAGTAAAGATATTGCCCTACTAATCACTATTTTACTGAAAATGTGAGGCTTTAATGGCCCTTAAAAGAAAACTAAACCCCTGTTAATCAAAATTCCATATCCATTTCCCTCCCTGCTTTCTCCCTCTTTAATAACTTAGTTTAAAAAGAGTCTCTGTCATTTACCTTGGCATATTCATGCAGAGTAGCGCAGCGAAGCTCTTCGGTGCCAAACTCCGAAGATTGCAGAAGATAAAGAAGAGGATCCAAAGAGCTCCGCTGTACTACTCTGCATGAATATGCCAAGGTAAATGACAGGGACCTTTTTTTCAACTAAGTTACTAAGGAGGGAGAAAGCAGGGAGGGGGGCCAATGGATGGAAGGGGATTTTTGATTAATAAGGGTTTAGTTCTCCTTTAAACACAGAAAACCAATTTTAATTAATTGGACCAAAAAGCTACTTGCTTCAGGCCTGTTGTGTACTATATCAATCACCATGCATTTTTCAGAGTGTTACTGGAAAACAGGCATGTCACGCTTTTATTAAAAGACTGTACGGCAATAGGTTTCAGACTTCCAGCTGAGGTTGAGGTCCAACATTTAGCCCAGGCTCTTTTTAGCTTATAACAAGGTTACAAATGTATGGAAACATTGTTTTATAAGGGGTGGTTTGCCTTTAAGTTAACTTTTTGTAAGGTTATAGATGGTCAATTCTAAGCAAATTTCCAACTGCACTTTATTATAGTTTTTAAATTATTTGTCTTCTTCTTCTTCAGACTCTTTCCCTCTTTGAGCCCCTTTAAGCCATAGTTTCAAGAATATCTAGGCCAGCAGTGTTTTTTCCAAACTAACTAATGGGCCTTCAAGCTGGGTGTTCATTCATTGTACCTTTGCATAATGTATATGTAGCTGTTCTATACAGTATGAAAAATTCTTTGGAGCAGCCACTCAATAAAGGCAATCTTCCACCAGGCAATTGGTTCAAAGTGAAAAAATGGCCTTTGATTACGTGTTTGTACCACGAAACGCGTAAGGCTGTGGACACCATAAATAATTTTTTCACTTTTGAACCAATTGCCTGGTGGAAGATTGCCTTTATTGAGTGGCTGCTCCAAAGAGATAATGACATCTTCAAATTGTAAAAGAGACATCTGCCATTGACATCTACATGACCTCTGCAGGTTTGAGATGGTGGCTTTTCAGATTCGAACTTCGGGGTATAATAAATCTAGAGACATTTTTTCTCAAAAAATTCGAGTTTTTGCCCAAAAAGTCTCGACCAAGAAAAATTGTGGTTTAGTAAATAACCTTCTTAATGTATAAACATTCCAATTATGGAAAGGTCTGTTTATCTGGAAAACCCATAGTTCCCGATCATTCCGGATAACAGGTCCCATACCTGTAAAAATAAATGCAAGCTAAGGCAATCTCACTTTCCTCTTAGCAGTGTAGAGATAGAGTAGCAATGATAAGCCATGCTCATAATGCCAACATTTGCCATAAAAAAGTGTGCAGTAAAAGCACAAGTAATGTTTGCCTCAGTCTTGAAACCTATGACAACTAAACGTTAATCAAAAAAACAAACATCTGATTGCTAGTGATTAGGCTAAACTTTGCCCCTGTTTGAGTGTAACCTAATAAATATATTGTACTGCTGTTACCAATGAAAGAATTATCAGCTAAAATAAACAGTTACTTTTATGTATGTAATGAAAGCAATATTGTTGCTATAAACAGGCTACCAGAAAGAACAAATGTTTACACAAAATGTATATATGTATGTATGTGTGTGTATATATATATATATATATATATATATAAAAAACAAGGGAAAGTTGTGCTCACCACTAGTTTTTAAAATCATTAGGCGGGGGTGCAATGAGGGTGTGACCACAAAAAACATATAGACACATACAAGATTCCTCTGCACTCAACCCATTATCAATATATTTAAGACAGCGACATTTTGTGCATACTGCTACTGAAAAATGCCTTACCCTTTAAACAAAACAGGGATTGTTTGTCCATATATTGCAATATATTTAAGCTGGCCAACTACGTCAAAGTCATCCCATATCTGGCCAGTCCTATACTCAATTTTCATCTGATTCATTAAGAATTCTATGGTTTAATTATACATTTTATAAAAGGGACGAATACGTTTTACCTGCAACTTGCTAGCTGCTTTCAAAGTAAAACTCCCAAACTTGGCTGCCCTTTTATTAGACACCAGTGGGATCACCTGACTATAGTTGGAGGGGGTGGGAGCTACAACATGGAGCTGGTCACTGCTTCTGTATAACTATAACAAACAAGGGAAAGTTGTGCTCACCACTAGTTTTAAAATCATTAGGCGGGGGTGCAATGAGGGTGTGACCACAAAAAACATATAGACACATACAAGATTCCTCTGCACTCAACCCATTATCAATATATTTAAGACAGCGACATTTTGTGCATACTGCTACTGAAAAATGCCTTACCCTTTAAACAAAACAGGGATTGTTTGTCCATATATTGCAATATATTTAAGCTGGCCAACTACGTCAAAGTCATCCCATATCTGGCCAGTCCTATACTCAATTTTCATCTGATTCATTAAGAATTCTATGGTTTAATTATACATTTTATAAAAGGGACGAATACGTTTTACCTGCAACTTGCTAGCTGCTTTCAAAGTAAAACTCCCAAACTTGGCTGCCCTTTTATTAGACACCAGTGGGATCACCTGACTATAGTTGGAGGGGGTGGGAGCTACAACATGGAGCTGGTCACTGCTTCTGTATAACTATAACAAACAAGGGAAAGTTGTGCTCACCACTAGTTTTTAAAATCATTAGGCGGGGGTGCAATGAGGGTGTGACCACAAAAAACATATAGACACATACAAGATTCCTCTGCACTCAACCCATTATCAATATATTTAAGACAGCGACATTTTGTGCATACTGCTACTGAAAAATGCCTTACCCTTTAAACAAAACAGGGATTGTTTGTCCATATATTGCAATATATTTAAGCTGGCCAACTACGTCAAAGTCATCCCATATCTGGCCAGTCCTATACTCAATTTTCATCTGATTCATTAAGAATTCTATGGTTTAATTATACATTTTATAAAAGGGACGAATACGTTTTACCTGCAACTTGCTAGCTGCTTTCAAAGTAAAACTCCCAAACTTGGCTGCCCTTTTATTAGACACCAGTGGGATCACCTGACTATAGTTGGAGGGGGTGGGAGCTACAACATGGAGCTGGTCACTGCTTCTGTATAACTATAACAAACAAGGGAAAGTTGTGCTCACCACTAGTTTTTAAAATCATTAGGCGGGGGTGCAATGAGGGTGTGACCACAAAAAACATATAGACACATACAAGATTCCTCTGCACTCAACCCATTATCAATATATTTAAGACAGCGACATTTTGTGCATACTGCTACTGAAAAATGCCTTACCCTTTAAACAAAACAGGGATTGTTTGTCCATATATTGCAATATATTTAAGCTGGCCAACTACGTCAAAGTCATCCCATATCTGGCCAGTCCTATACTCAATTTTCATCTGATTCATTAAGAATTCTATGGTTTAATTATACATTTTATAAAAGGGACGAATACGTTTTACCTGCAACTTGCTAGCTGCTTTCAAAGTAAAACTCCCAAACTTGGCTGCCCTTTTATTAGACACCAGTGGGATCACCTGACTATAGTTGGAGGGGGTGGGAGCTACAACATGGAGCTGGTCACTGCTTCTGTATAACTATAACAAACAAGGGAAAGTTGTGCTCACCACTAGTTTTTAAAATCATTAGGCGGGGGTGCAATGAGGGTGTGACCACAAAAAACATATAGACACATACAAGATTCCTCTGCACTCAACCCATTATCAATATATTTAAGACAGCGACATTTTGTGCATACTGCTACTGAAAAATGCCTTACCCTTTAAACAAAACAGGGATTGTTTGTCCATATATTGCAATATATTTAAGCTGGCCAACTACGTCAAAGTCATCCCATATCTGGCCAGTCCTATACTCAATTTTCATCTGATTCATTAAGAATTCTATGGTTTAATTATACATTTTATAAAAGGGACGAATACGTTTTACCTGCAACTTGCTAGCTGCTTTCAAAGTAAAACTCCCAAACTTGGCTGCCCTTTTATTAGACACCAGTGGGATCACCTGACTATAGTTGGAGGGGGTGGGAGCTACAACATGGAGCTGGTCACTGCTTCTGTATAACTATAACAAACAAGGGAAAGTTGTGCTCACCACTAGTTTTTAAAATCATTAGGCGGGGGTGCAATGAGGGTGTGACCACAAAAAACATATAGACACATACAAGATTCCTCTGCACTCAACCCATTATCAATATATTTAAGACAGCGACATTTTGTGCATACTGCTACTGAAAAATGCCTTACCCTTTAAACAAAACAGGGATTGTTTGTCCATATATTGCAATATATTTAAGCTGGCCAACTACGTCAAAGTCATCCCATATCTGGCCAGTCCTATACTCAATTTTCATCTGATTCATTAAGAATTCTATGGTTTAATTATACATTTTATAAAAGGGACGAATACGTTTTACCTGCAACTTGCTAGCTGCTTTCAAAGTAAAACTCCCAAACTTGGCTGCCCTTTTATTAGACACCAGTGGGATCACCTGACTATAGTTGGAGGGGGTGGGAGCTACAACATGGAGCTGGTCACTGCTTCTGTATAACTATAACAAACAAGGGAAAGTTGTGCTCACCACTAGTTTTTAAAATCATTAGGCGGGGGTGCAATGAGGGTGTGACCACAAAAAACATATAGACACATACAAGATTCCTCTGCACTCAACCCATTATCAATATATTTAAGACAGCGACATTTTGTGCATACTGCTACTGAAAAATGCCTTACCCTTTAAACAAAACAGGGATTGTTTGTCCATATATTGCAATATATTTAAGCTGGCCAACTACGTCAAAGTCATCCCATATCTGGCCAGTCCTATACTCAATTTTCATCTGATTCATTAAGAATTCTATGGTTTAATTATACATTTTATAAAAGGGACGAATACGTTTTACCTGCAACTTGCTAGCTGCTTTCAAAGTAAAACTCCCAAACTTGGCTGCCCTTTTATTAGACACCAGTGGGATCACCTGACTATAGTTGGAGGGGTGGGAGCTACAACATGGAGCTGGTCACTGCTTCTGTATAACTATAACAAACAAGGGAAAGTTGTGCTCACCACTAGTTTTTAAAATCATTAGGCGGGGGTGCAATGAGGGTGTGACCACAAAAAACATATAGACACATACAAGATTCCTCTGCACTCAACCCATTATCAATATATTTAAGACAGCGACATTTTGTGCATACTGCTACTGAAAAATGCCTTACCCTTTAAACAAAACAGGGATTGTTTGTCCATATATTGCAATATATTTAAGCTGGCCAACTACGTCAAAGTCATCCCATATCTGGCCAGTCCTATACTCAATTTTCATCTGATTCATTAAGAATTCTATGGTTTAATTATACATTTTATAAAAGGGACGAATACGTTTTACCTGCAACTTGCTAGCTGCTTTCAAAGTAAAACTCCCAAACTTGGCTGCCCTTTTATTAGACACCAGTGGGATCACCTGACTATAGTTGGAGGGGGTGGGAGCTACAACATGGAGCTGGTCACTGCTTCTGTATAACTATAACAAACAAGGGAAAGTTGTGCTCACCACTAGTTTTTAAAATCATTAGGCGGGGGTGCAATGAGGGTGTGACCACAAAAAACATATAGACACATACAAGATTCCTCTGCACTCAACCCATTATCAATATATTTAAGACAGCGACATTTTGTGCATACTGCTACTGAAAAATGCCTTACCCTTTAAACAAAACAGGGATTGTTTGTCCATATATTGCAATATATTTAAGCTGGCCAACTACGTCAAAGTCATCCCATATCTGGCCAGTCCTATACTCAATTTTCATCTGATTCATTAAGAATTCTATGGTTTAATTATACATTGCACCCCCGCCTAATGATTTTAAAAACTAGTGGTGAGCACAACTTTCCCTTGTTTGTTATAGTTATACAGAAGCAGTGACCAGCTCCATGTTGTAGCTCCCACCCCCTCCAACTATAGTCAGGTGATCCCACTGGTGTCTAATAAAAGGGCAGCCAAGTTTGGGAGTTTTACTTTGAAAGCAGCTAGCAAGTTGCAGGTAAAACGTATTCGTCCCTTTTATAAAATGTATAATTAAACCATAGAATTCTTAATGAATCAGATGAAAATTGAGTATAGGACTGGCCAGATATGGGATGACTTTGACGTAGTTGGCCAGCTTAAATATATTGCAATATATGGACAAACAATCCCTGTTTTGTTTAAAGGGTAAGGCATTTTTCAGTAGCAGTATGCACAAAATGTCGCTGTCTTAAATATATTGATAATGGGTTGAGTGCAGAGGAATCTTGTATGTGTCTATATGTTTTTTGTGGTCACACCCTCATTGCACCCCCGCCTAATGATTTTAAAAACTAGTGGTGAGCACAACTTTCCCTTGTTTGTTATAGTTATACAGAAGCAGTGACCAGCTCCATGTTGTAGCTCCCACCCCCTCCAACTATAGTCAGGTGATCCCACTGGTGTCTAATAAAAGGGCAGCCAAGTTTGGGAGTTTTACTTTGAAAGCAGCTAGCAAGTTGCAGGTAAAACGTATTCGTCCCTTTTATAAAATGTATAATTAAACCATAGAATTCTTAATGAATCAGATGAAAATTGAGTATAGGACTGGCCAGATATGGGATGACTTTGACGTAGTTGGCCAGCTTAAATATATTGCAATATATGGACAAACAATCCCTGTTTTGTTTAAAGGGTAAGGCATTTTTCAGTAGCAGTATGCACAAAATGTCGCTGTCTTAAATATATTGATAATGGGTTGAGTGCAGAGGAATCTTGTATGTGTCTATATGTTTTTTGTGGTCACACCCTCATTGCACCCCCGCCTAATGATTTTAAAAACTAGTGGTGAGCACAACTTTCCCTTGTTTGTTATAGTTATACAGAAGCAGTGACCAGCTCCATGTTGTAGCTCCCACCCCCTCCAACTATAGTCAGGTGATCCCACTGGTGTCTAATAAAAGGGCAGCCAAGTTTGGGAGTTTTACTTTGAAAGCAGCTAGCAAGTTGCAGGTAAAACGTATTCGTCCCTTTTATAAAATGTATAATTAAACCATAGAATTCTTAATGAATCAGATGAAAATTGAGTATAGGACTGGCCAGATATGGGATGACTTTGACGTAGTTGGCCAGCTTAAATATATTGCAATATATGGACAAACAATCCCTGTTTTGTTTAAAGGGTAAGGCATTTTTCAGTAGCAGTATGCACAAAATGTCGCTGTCTTAAATATATTGATAATGGGTTGAGTGCAGAGGAATCTTGTATGTGTCTATATGTTTTTGTGGTCACACCCTCATTGCACCCCCGCCTAATGATTTTAAAAACTAGTGGTGAGCACAACTTTCCCTTGTTTGTTATAGTTATACAGAAGCAGTGACCAGCTCCATGTTGTAGCTCCCACCCCCTCCAACTATAGTCAGGTGATCCCACTGGTGTCTAATAAAAGGGCAGCCAAGTTTGGGAGTTTTACTTTGAAAGCAGCTAGCAAGTTGCAGGTAAAACGTATTCGTCCCTTTTATAAAATGTATAATTAAACCATAGAATTCTTAATGAATCAGATGAAAATTGAGTATAGGACTGGCCAGATATGGGATGACTTTGACGTAGTTGGCCAGCTTAAATATATTGCAATATATGGACAAACAATCCCTGTTTTGTTTAAAGGGTAAGGCATTTTTCAGTAGCAGTATGCACAAAATGTCGCTGTCTTAAATATATTGATAATGGGTTGAGTGCAGAGGAATCTTGTATGTGTCTATATGTTTTTTGTGGTCACACCCTCATTGCACCCCCGCCTAATGATTTTAAAAACTAGTGGTGAGCACAACTTTCCCTTGTTTGTTATAGTTATACAGAAGCAGTGACCAGCTCCATGTTGTAGCTCCCACCCCCTCCAACTATAGTCAGGTGATCCCACTGGTGTCTAATAAAAGGGCAGCCAAGTTTGGGAGTTTTACTTTGAAAGCAGCTAGCAAGTTGCAGGTAAAACGTATTCGTCCCTTTTATAAAATGTATAATTAAACCATAGAATTCTTAATGAATCAGATGAAAATTGAGTATAGGACTGGCCAGATATGGGATGACTTTGACGTAGTTGGCCAGCTTAAATATATTGCAATATATGGACAAACAATCCCTGTTTTGTTTAAAGGGTAAGGCATTTTTCAGTAGCAGTATGCACAAAATGTCGCTGTCTTAAATATATTGATAATGGGTTGAGTGCAGAGGAATCTTGTATGTGTCTATATGTTTTTTGTGGTCACACCCTCATTGCACCCCCGCCTAATGATTTTAAAAACTAGTGGTGAGCACAACTTTCCCTTGTTTGTTATAGTTATACAGAAGCAGTGACCAGCTCCATGTTGTAGCTCCCACCCCCTCCAACTATAGTCAGGTGATCCCACTGGTGTCTAATAAAAGGGCAGCCAAGTTTGGGAGTTTTACTTTGAAAGCAGCTAGCAAGTTGCAGGTAAAACGTATTCGTCCCTTTTATAAAATGTATAATTAAACCATAGAATTCTTAATGAATCAGATGAAAATTGAGTATAGGACTGGCCAGATATGGGATGACTTTGACGTAGTTGGCCAGCTTAAATATATTGCAATATATGGACAAACAATCCCTGTTTTGTTTAAAGGGTAAGGCATTTTTCAGTAGCAGTATGCACAAAATGTCGCTGTCTTAAATATATTGATAATGGGTTGAGTGCAGAGGAATCTTGTATGTGTCTATATGTTTTTGTGGTCACACCCTCATTGCACCCCCGCCTAATGATTTTAAAAACTAGTGGTGAGCACAACTTTCCCTTGTTTGTTATAGTTATACAGAAGCAGTGACCAGCTCCATGTTGTAGCTCCCACCCCCTCCAACTATAGTCAGGTGATCCCACTGGTGTCTAATAAAAGGGCAGCCAAGTTTGGGAGTTTTACTTTGAAAGCAGCTAGCAAGTTGCAGGTAAAACGTATTCGTCCCTTTATAAAATGTATAATTAAACCATAGAATTCTTAATGAATCAGATGAAAATTGAGTATAGGACTGGCCAGATATGGGATGACTTTGACGTAGTTGGCCAGCTTAAATATATTGCAATATATGGACAAACAATCCCTGTTTTGTTTAAAGGGTAAGGCATTTTTCAGTAGCAGTATGCACAAAATGTCGCTGTCTTAAATATATTGATAATGGGTTGAGTGCAGAGGAATCTTGTATGTGTCTATATGTTTTTTGTGGTCACACCCTCATTGCACCCCCGCCTAATGATTTTAAAAACTAGTGGTGAGCACAACTTTCCCTTGTTTGTTATAGTTATACAGAAGCAGTGACCAGCTCCATGTTGTAGCTCCCACCCCCTCCAACTATAGTCAGGTGATCCCACTGGTGTCTAATAAAAGGGCAGCCAAGTTTGGGAGTTTTACTTTGAAAGCAGCTAGCAAGTTGCAGGTAAAACGTATTCGTCCCTTTTATAAAATGTATAATTAAACCATAGAATTCTTAATGAATCAGATGAAAATTGAGTATAGGACTGGCCAGATATGGGATGACTTTGACGTAGTTGGCCAGCTTAAATATATTGCAATATATGGACAAACAATCCCTGTTTTGTTTAAAGGGTAAGGCATTTTTCAGTAGCAGTATGCACAAAATGTCGCTGTCTTAAATATATTGATAATGGGTTGAGTGCAGAGGAATCTTGTATGTGTCTATATGTTTTTTGTGGTCACACCCTCATTGCACCCCCGCCTAATGATTTTAAAAACTAGTGGTGAGCACAACTTTCCCTTGTTTGTTATAGTTATACAGAAGCAGTGACCAGCTCCATGTTGTAGCTCCCACCCCCTCCAACTATAGTCAGGTGATCCCACTGGTGTCTAATAAAAGGGCAGCCAAGTTTGGGAGTTTTACTTTGAAAGCAGCTAGCAAGTTGCAGGTAAAACGTATTCGTCCCTTTTATAAAATGTATAATTAAACCATAGAATTCTTAATGAATCAGATGAAAATTGAGTATAGGACTGGCCAGATATGGGATGACTTTGACGTAGTTGGCCAGCTTAAATATATTGCAATATATGGACAAACAATCCCTGTTTTGTTTAAAGGGTAAGGCATTTTTCAGTAGCAGTATGCACAAAATGTCGCTGTCTTAAATATATTGATAATGGGTTGAGTGCAGAGGAATCTTGTATGTGTCTATATGTTTTTTGTGGTCACACCCTCATTGCACCCCCGCCTAATGATTTTAAAAACTAGTGGTGAGCACAACTTTCCCTTGTTTGTTATAGTTATACAGAAGCAGTGACCAGCTCCATGTTGTAGCTCCCACCCCCTCCAACTATAGTCAGGTGATCCCACTGGTGTCTAATAAAAGGGCAGCCAAGTTTGGGAGTTTTACTTTGAAAGCAGCTAGCAAGTTGCAGGTAAAACGTATTCGTCCCTTTTATAAAATGTATAATTAAACCATAGAATTCTTAATGAATCAGATGAAAATTGAGTATAGGACTGGCCAGATATGGGATGACTTTGACGTAGTTGGCCAGCTTAAATATATTGCAATATATGGACAAACAATCCCTGTTTTGTTTAAAGGGTAAGGCATTTTTCAGTAGCAGTATGCACAAAATGTCGCTGTCTTAAATATATTGATAATGGGTTGAGTGCAGAGGAATCTTGTATGTGTCTATATGTTTTTTGTGGTCACACCCTCATTGCACCCCCGCCTAATGATTTTAAAAACTAGTGGTGAGCACAACTTTCCCTTGTTTGTTATAGTTATACAGAAGCAGTGACCAGCTCCATGTTGTAGCTCCCACCCCCTCCAACTATAGTCAGGTGATCCCACTGGTGTCTAATAAAAGGGCAGCCAAGTTTGGGAGTTTTACTTTGAAAGCAGCTAGCAAGTTGCAGGTAAAACGTATTCGTCCCTTTTATAAAATGTATAATTAAACCATAGAATTCTTAATGAATCAGATGAAAATTGAGTATAGGACTGGCCAGATATGGGATGACTTTGACGTAGTTGGCCAGCTTAAATATATTGCAATATATGGACAAACAATCCCTGTTTTGTTTAAAGGGTAAGGCATTTTTCAGTAGCAGTATGCACAAAATGTCGCTGTCTTAAATATATTGATAATGGGTTGAGTGCAGAGGAATCTTGTATGTGTCTATATGTTTTTTGTGGTCACACCCTCATTGCACCCCCGCCTAATGATTTTAAAAACTAGTGGTGAGCACAACTTTCCCTTGTTTGTTATAGTTATACAGAAGCAGTGACCAGCTCCATGTTGTAGCTCCCACCCCCTCCAACTATAGTCAGGTGATCCCACTGGTGTCTAATAAAAGGGCAGCCAAGTTTGGGAGTTTTACTTTGAAAGCAGCTAGCAAGTTGCAGGTAAAACGTATTCGTCCCTTTTATAAAATGTATAATTAAACCATAGAATTCTTAATGAATCAGATGAAAATTGAGTATAGGACTGGCCAGATATGGGATGACTTTGACGTAGTTGGCCAGCTTAAATATATTGCAATATATGGACAAACAATCCCTGTTTTGTTTAAAGGGTAAGGCATTTTTCAGTAGCAGTATGCACAAAATGTCGCTGTCTTAAATATATTGATAATGGGTTGAGTGCAGAGGAATCTTGTATGTGTCTATATGTTTTTTGTGGTCACACCCTCATTGCACCCCCGCCTAATGATTTTAAAAACTAGTGGTGAGCACAACTTTCCCTTGTTTGTTATAGTTATACAGAAGCAGTGACCAGCTCCATGTTGTAGCTCCCACCCCCTCCAACTATAGTCAGGTGATCCCACTGGTGTCTAATAAAAGGGCAGCCAAGTTTGGGAGTTTTACTTTGAAAGCAGCTAGCAAGTTGCAGGTAAAACGTATTCGTCCCTTTTATAAAATGTATAATTAAACCATAGAATTCTTAATGAATCAGATGAAAATTGAGTATAGGACTGGCCAGATATGGGATGACTTTGACGTAGTTGGCCAGCTTAAATATATTGCAATATATGGACAAACAATCCCTGTTTTGTTTAAAGGGTAAGGCATTTTTCAGTAGCAGTATGCACAAAATGTCGCTGTCTTAAATATATTGATAATGGGTTGAGTGCAGAGGAATCTTGTATGTGTCTATATGTTTTTTGTGGTCACACCCTCATTGCACCCCCGCCTAATGATTTTAAAAACTAGTGGTGAGCACAACTTTCCCTTGTTTGTTATAGTTATACAGAAGCAGTGACCAGCTCCATGTTGTAGCTCCCACCCCCTCCAACTATAGTCAGGTGATCCCACTGGTGTCTAATAAAAGGGCAGCCAAGTTTGGGAGTTTTACTTTGAAAGCAGCTAGCAAGTTGCAGGTAAAACGTATTCGTCCCTTTTATAAAATGTATAATTAAACCATAGAATTCTTAATGAATCAGATGAAAATTGAGTATAGGACTGGCCAGATATGGGATGACTTTGACGTAGTTGGCCAGCTTAAATATATTGCAATATATGGACAAACAATCCCTGTTTTGTTTAAAGGGTAAGGCATTTTTCAGTAGCAGTATGCACAAAATGTCGCTGTCTTAAATATATTGATAATGGGTTGAGTGCAGAGGAATCTTGTATGTGTCTATATATATATATATATATATATATATACACATACACACACTGTATATATGTTCACATAAATACAATACTTTTATTCTTGCACTAAAAGCTATTCTTGGGGGCAAATTTACTTAGCTCGAGTGAATGAATATAATAAAAAATACTTTGAATCTCTAACTTTTTTTTGGCTACTTCGACCATCGACTACGACTACGAATCGAACTAAAAATCATTCGACTATTCGACCATTCGATTGTCGAAGTACTGTCTCTTTAAAAAAAAACTTCGACCCCCTACTTCGCCAACTAAAACCTACCAAACATCGATGTTAGCCTATGGGGAAGGTCCCCATAGGCTTTCCTATCAATTTGGGATTGAAGGAATTTCGTTCGATCGATGGATTAAAATCCTTCGATTCGAAGGATTTAATCGATCGAACTAGCGATATTCGATATTCGAAGTCGAAGGATTTAACTTTGACAGTCGAATATCGAGGGTTAATTAACCCTCGATATTTGACCATTAGTAAATGTGCCCCCTAGTCTCTTTACAGACTCGTCAAGAATTTTATGGACACCACGAGGATCATAAAAGAAACAAATGTAATTTACAAATCAATGTATTTCTTATGCAGTTAAGGAAAGGCAAATATTAACTTCCTGGATATCTGACTGTGGAGCGCACATGGATACCAATATTGCAGATCCAACAGCCAGTCTTGAATACTTGCGGGTTAGCAGAGTAGATTATATGGAAGTACCACTGCCCTGTAGGTAGTGGGATGAAGAAAAACCCAAAAATGTCCCTTAAAGGGGTTGTTCACCTTTAAGTTAACTCGTATTATGATGTAAAGTATTATATTCTGAGACAATTTGCAGTTGGTTTTCATTTTTTATTTGTGGTTTTTGAGCTATTTCTTAAGTGCTCTAGTTTACAGTTCCTAGTTGCTTCCCTAGCAACCATACACTGATTTGACCAAGAGACTAGAATATGAATAGAAGAGGTCCTGAAAAGATGAATAATCAAAAGTAGCAGTATCAACAAAAGTGTAGCCTTACAGTGCATTTATTTTTGAGATGGGGTCAGTGATCCCCATTTGAAAGTTTTGAAAGAGTTAAAATAAAAATAAATAATGTAGACCAATTGAAAAGTTGCTTAGAACTGAACATTCTAACATTATAAGTTAATTTAAAGGTGAACCACACCTTTAAACCCATTGTTACTGAATGACATCTCTGTTGTTGGCTGCCAATACATAATTGAGAGTATCCTACATACTTATGTATTCTTTGAATAGGATCCATTATCCAGAAAGCTCCGAATTACGGAAAGCCTATCTCCCTTAAACTCCATTTTATCCAAATAATACAATTTTTTTAAAAACTATTTCCTTTTTCTCTTTACTGTAATGATAAAACAGTACCTTGTACTTAATCCCAACTAAAATATAATTAATCCTTATTAGAAGCAGAAACAGTCTATTGGGGTTATTTAATATTTACATGATTTTCTAGTGGACTTTAGTTATGAAGATCCAAATTAGGGAAAGATCCATTATCTGGAAAATCCCAGGTCCCAAGCCTTCTGGATAACAGGTCCCATATCTATATATGTACTGTAAGCCTATATAGTTCAGCATGGTCACCAATTCAGAGAAAACTGTTAATGGCACCTCTATGATTTTTGTATTCCATGCTGTACAGGTATGGGACCTGTTATCCAGAATGATCGGGACCTGGGGTTTTCTACAAGAAAATCATGTAAACATAAAATAAACCCAAGAGGCTGGTTTTGCTTTCAGTAAGGATTAATTATACCTTAGTTTGGATCAAGTTCAAGGTACTGTTTTATTATTACAGAGAAAAAAGGAAATAATTTTTTTAAAATTTGGATTAGTTAATTATAATGGAGTATATGGGAGACAGCCTTTCCGTAATTCGGCGTTTCTGCAGCGCCAGATTTGCTGGGCGGTCCTAGCGCCCACCCGCACTACCACACGCTGGCGCAAAATCACCAGCGTGCGAGCGCCGGAGCACAGGCTCCCCACAGAGCAGCTGGGCGGCATGCCGCCCCCAAAAATCCGGGCCTGGCTTTCTAGATAACGGGTTTCCGTATAACGGATCCTATAACAGAACTATAATACTGACTATTTGAGTACCTGATTAACATTGACATTTATACACGGAGGCAATTTCCTTTTTTAATGGGGGTGGGGGGTTGTATTTTAATAAAGCTTTGGAGTTGTTTTTGCATATGAGGGGTGTGTCTTTTGTGTGTCCTTTAGGGGTCTTCTCTTTTCTCAAATACATTGCTTACAGTTACCTAGCAGCAGTGCAACTGCACTAAAGACCTTTAGGGATGTATTTCTCCCTTCTGTCTAAAAAACAAAGAATGCACATAGAGAGAAACAAAAAAGTCTTATAGTCTTCTGGCCTGATCCACAAACTTTTGAGATGAATCTCCTCCAGGCTGCTGCACAGGGTAGGGGGTCTCATAATATTAGCAATCCCAAAAAATGTTTACCGACCCCCCGGTAATTTTTGTCTTACTCCAAGCTCAGTATAAATTTCCCTCTCCAAACTCGGGCTAATTTTAGCCCATCCCATCAGCCACTGATCCCCCTGTTTTAAGAAGGGGCAGGTCATTTTTAAGTATATACAAATTAAGTATATTTTATTAGTAGTGCTTTAAAGTTCCTGCATTACTCTACAACAAGGAGGGTTTCATGTTCATAGAGCAGTGTCTGTTGTTAATTTTTAATAAATCAGATTTGGCCCTACTTTCAAATATTGCCATTGTGATTACTGTTGCCTATTCCTTGAGTTATAGCTGGAGGGCTCTAGTAGTACAGTTCTGAAGAAAAACCCAGAGATGCAATCAAATTAAGCCTACAGACTTATTATCCTTTACAGTAACATATAAAAGATAAATGGTGTGTCTTGGCAAACTTACTTACAGAGTCAAGTATGTTAGAGGTCATCCAAAAAATATAATTACCAGACCGTCTGTCGTCTATGGTTTCCGTGATACTTGGAGAACTCTGATTTTCTATTTCTGCATCTTTGTAGAACTGCTTGTGCCCCCTTATGTATTCCCACTCGTCCACGGAAAAATAGACTGCAACAGCGTCACATTTTATAGGCACCTAAAATATTCAGAGATTCAGTTACAGTAGAGGACAAACAACCTAGAATATATGTGTGAGACAATGCAAAATATATAAACACACATATGTTCAGATTAAACTTTATAAGAACCATAAGGTGTACTGAGCAGTAATTGAGCTCACCTCTCCTGTTGCTAGGGGAATGTCAGGCCCCAGGGAATTCTTCTTCACAATGATGTATTCCTACAGTAGAAGGATGAAATTAATTATTATGTGCAAATGTTGGGGAAATATCTAGCATATCAACATTTTCGAGGGGTTTATGTGGCCTGAGAAGATTTAGATAAACATAATACATCATTGAAAAGAAATAAGATGAAGATAGGAGCACACTGAGCATGTGCAGGGTCACTGACACGTCTAGATGGTGAGCTCCTGTGCACAAATCTGTAGGGCCGTTTATAAGGATATAATTTACAGTCTGGTCCCATAGGGAAATGACCAGACTGTAGATTCTAAGTATATAATACACAAAAGCCATGAATATCTTGTAAATGATATCCTTATAAACGGTGACTAGTGATGTCATACGTTATAAACGGTGAGTAGTGATGTCATTTCTGTCACATGACTCCCTGAAACTTGTGTATTATAATAAATAAAGTACCCCCAGTTGCAAAATATGAGGATATTAGAAGTTACCTTGGAGTACCATGACCTTCGGCCTTGTGTTTTTATATGGTCATGAAACTCCTTGGTAACTTATAATATCCTTATATATTACAAGAGGGGGTACTTTATTCACTATATAATACACAAAAGCTATGAATATCTTGTAAATTATATCCTTATAAACAGTGAGTTCTGATGTCATCAGTTATAAACGGTGAGTTCTGATGTCATTTCTGTCACTGAAACTTGTGTATTATAATAAATAAAGTACCCCCAGTTGCAAAATATGAGGATATTATAAGTTACCTTCGGCCTCGTGTTTTTATATGGTCATGAAACTCCTCGGTAAGTTAAAATATTCTCATATTTTACAACTGGGGGTACTTTATTCACTATATTACTATTCTAGCCATATTTATTTTTAGGGTTTAGTGTTCCTTAAAACCAGGAAAGAATGTACCGTATAGCAACTGGGTATTAGACCAATCAGTCACATACAATAATAAAGTCAAAAAGAAAAGTCGTTATTACTACAACAAACCTTTTCCCATTTGTAAAGCACAGGCACATGTGAATAAATAATCAGACAAAATGTAATTAAAGGGTTGGTTCACCTCAAAGTTAACTTTAAATATATTCTAGAATGCCTAATTCGAACAACTTTTTGATTGGTCTTCATTATTTTTTTTAAATGTTTTCCCATTTTTTGACTCTTTCCAACTGTCAAATGGGGGTCACTGACCCCATCTAAAAAAACAAATGCTCTGTAAGGCTAAAAATGTATTGCTGTTGCTACTTTGTATAACTCATCTTTCCTATTCATATTGCAGTCTCTTATTCAAATCAATGCAAGGTTGCTATGGTAATCTGAACCCTAGCCTGTGAGTGTTTGTGGGTGGGGGTCTGTACCTCCCCAGTAAGCAAAAAGATGATTTCGAGTGCATGATTCAGAATCTTCTCCGTCATGTCTTTCTTGTCCTTTATCATCTTGCTCAGTGACTCGGAGAGCTGCTTTGTGAGCTTTGCCTCTAAAATCGGAAAAAATGGAGGCGGACAGAATTAGAAATTCATTCAATTTTCATACTGCAAAGATATGTCAAGAAAACAAGTTATAAAGCCTGAAGTTCTCAGGATGCCTCCCTTGGGGGTTACAAATCAGTGGATGAGGGGCTCCACTTGATAGTCTCTTATTAAGGATGATTATATGCTATACTGGATAATTCTAAAATTTAACCTAAGCTACTGCTCCTTTGATTTTTGTAAACATTTGTTATAAGCCAGGAAGGGAAACTCCAAGGTGATTTGAACACAAGATAGTAAAAAAATCATAATATCAAAAAAATAATAATACAGATTTGAAAGAAACTTTATAGTTATTGGATACACAGTGTTTTGATTACTAATTCTTGTTGGGCATGAAAAGACTATTAATTTACCACTGGTCTCTAAATGGAAAGAGCAGTGGAGCACCCAAAATTGGCCAGCACATGTCTTGTAGCACTAATCTCTGGTGTCCTGTGCTTATTTGTCAGGGAGCAGGGATGCTCCCACCAGGGAGGAGGTCAGGATCTAGGAGGAAGCCCTCAGAGGGATCAAAAGTCGCGGTGTCCAAAGGGTTAATCAAAAGGATAGTCAGAGTCCAAGCAAGGGTTCAAGGGCTGGCAGAATAATAAGCAAAATCCAAAGTCCAGGCAAAGGGTCAGGAAACAATCAATAGTTCACAGGAAACCCAGGATACACACCAGGAAGGTTTACTATACTTGGGTGCCATTCTATGTTCAAATTTGTGACATCATTGGCGTCTTTACGCCGACGTCGATGCGCAGGCGCTCCTGCCCGCGCTGACGTCATTGCGCTGGCGCCGCTACCCACGTGGCGGCCATGGGTGCCGCCATTTTGGGAGCGACGCCGGCGGAGAGGGACGCGCCGCCCGGAGCTCCTAGGACTGCTCCGGGCGGCGATCGTGACATTATTCCCCTGCCACTTTCCATTTGATTAAAAATGCTATACAGTATGGGGAATGGAGTGCTGATTACAGCCACATGTAACAGTACTGGAAATGCCAGAAATGTTTCTTGTGCTGAAACACTGTAATAATATGAACAGAACTCCTTCGATTTTAATACCTGGGGTGGTAAAATATTTATAATGTCTGAGCAGTTGTTCCTATAGGAACTGTGCTCCTGGGAGGTGCAGGGAACTTGAGATCTATGCTTACCGATGACCAGGGCCGCCATTAGAAATCACGGGGCCCCATACACCAACCACCCGCAAGCCCCACCCCAGATCCTGCCCAACTCCACACCACAGTTAAAAGACCACGCAGACATCAGCGCTAAAAAAGGTAACCCACACACACAAGTTATAAAAAGCTATTGATGGTCAGGGCCCCCTTATAAATTAAAAAAACTGAGGTGCCAGGGCCCGCTGTTATGTTTTGGGTAGCCGAGGATGAGTAGAGTATAACAGTGCTTTATAAGCAGGCACTCATGCAGCCATTACACAACAGTAACTTTTAAGCTACCAGGAAGTATGCACAGTATAAGTCTGGGCACAGTGACATCTACAGGCCATTTGTATAAACACCACATATTGCCACTATAGTAGGAAAGCATTTGAGCAAATGTAATAAACACCAACAATGCATCTTAAAGCAATAATATACATTATTCACATCACATAGTCCTGGGTCCATGCAGGTAGTTTTCTGATTCTCTCAGTATGCCTTATAGGTTCGCTTTCTTCAGGCCTATTGCAGTTGACATCAGGAGTAGGAAAATGTCCTTCATCAAATGGAGCTTCTCCAAAGTCATATCTAACAGGAGCAAGACGACTTGCATTCCATATGCGTCCATCAGACAGTTCATATGTGTATAGTCCTCGCTAGCGTCTCACTTCATGTAACATAGTAACAACCTTTTTTTTTTTTTTAAATTAAAGGCCACGATGGGTAAAAATGTTATCCCCAACCAAAGGTACGGGCTAATAGAGCACACTGAAAAGCTGCCCGAATCGCTCATTATGAGCATGACGGCACATGCACGTTATGCGATTAACCGGACATGGCTGCTCGCACCAGGAGCTCCCTCCCTGTGCGGGTAGCCTAGTGCTGGCGGGGGGCATTTAAAAAAAAATATATATATATATACCGTTATCCCCCAACGCCCATATTTTGCTACATACAGTAAAAGCCGCCCATAGACTTTAATGTGTTTCACAAATTATTCGCCTTTTCCCAATGTTTTTTGCTATGCAAAATGGGACAGATTCACTTATTATTAACAATAACCCCGCAGTATATGTTGGTGCACTGTATTTATCTAAAACAAGTTTTCTCAAGTGTATTGATTCATACCAGCAGAAAAAGTATAGAGGGGCAGGGCCAACAAAGGAGGGCACCCAGGCCAAGCCCACAGTTTGGTCTGTATCCCTCCTCCTCCCACCGGTCAGCAACTCTCTCACCCCTTCCCTTTGCCAGCGCTCCCTACTTGGCAACTCCACTCTCCCACCCACCCTAGACACTCACTGCTTATTCAGGGCTGGAGTTAGAGGAGGCAGCAGAGCAGAGGTATGTGCCAAGGGTCCTAGCACCCCTTTCATTGTGCCCTTGGCATTTGCCTCTTCTACCTACACTCCTGCAGAGTGAATTTTCTACCTACTCCTAGTTTACCTCTTTCTATTCTAGATTATAAAATGTATACTTCTTCTGGTAAATATTCACAGGAGATATAACCCCTTTTAAATGCAAAGGGGCCCCTGCGTGGGCTTGGGTTACCAGATTACTTGAAAATTCAAGGATTTATCTAGAAAATCCAGCTAGAAGGGCTGCACCGATTGCAACGTAATTTAAGGGCACCTGTTGCCCTTAAATATATTCCCCCACCAAAGGTGCAGGCTAAGGGTAGGACTCAACAAGCGATTTTGTTGCGATCCGACGCGCTGCGACAAAATGCATGCGAATTGTCGCATGCGACAAAAATAAGGTAAGAGATAGAATTGTCGCATGGTGTTGCAGCGTTGATCCGACACGACAAAATCGCTCGTGGAGTCCTACCCTAATAGAACAATTTATTTTTTAAAAATTGGCTCCGTCCGTGCTAGGACACTCGCAAGAAGGGAGCTCCCGGTGCGAGCGCCCTGTTGTGCAGTGTGCTTACTCATAGTGAGCAAGTTGCGTCATTCACTCATTCTGTGTATGTGTGTGCCTCAACATGGCTCCTTGACCCGGAGCTCAAATTTAAAATTAATTAATTATCTTTTTATTCAGGCCTCTCCGATTCATATTACAGTCATTTGGACAATAGCAACCAGATTTATGGAATTGCAAACTGGAGAGCTGCTGAATAATAAGCGAAATAAGGCAAAAACTCAAATAATGAAAAATGAAAAACGATTGCAAATTTTTGAAGAATATCATGCTCTACATCATACTAAACGTTCATTTACAATGCAGACCTGTTTAGCAGGGTGTTAAGTCTGGCTGCCTGTGATAGAAAGGATTTGACCAAACATGGTGGTCACTCACCCTGCAGAGGAGGGCCTGTGTTTATAAGAGCTTACTTTTCCTTTACAGATACATAATGGGACATACAGATTTAACATGTCATGTAGACTGCTTGGAACATAAGCATTATAAAGTGGGTGGCATATAACTGAAATGATATGATTTAATACACAGTATTTCCTTTAGATATTTTTCTGATTATGCCAGAATATTATGTAGTTACTTGTGACATTTAAAGACAGCTTATTCCCTATTCTTCCATGTACCTGTACATATGTATAGTTACAGAGCATGTTTGTATGGAGCAAACACAGTGCAGGTAAGTTGACGCCAGGAGAAAGCAAAGCAAATGAGCACATACCTTGCTGCAGCTGCTTCTATGAGGAAGGGAGATTCAGCATAACAATGATGTCACATGGAGCTTGCCTCATAAGCTGGAGCTTGTAGTTCTGGAGCCAATAAACACTGTTGCAGGGGGAAATCAGTTGGACTACAATACCCCAAGTTCCTTGCACACATCACATGCCAGGCTTCTAACCATTAGTAGAGGAGAGAAAGTGCATTACTGGAGTTAACTGCATAAAACATTTTAGCAAGGGCTCAAACTACATCCTTAAGGTAAAAGTATGTATGATATTGTCTAGCACTCTTTCTTACCTAGCAAGGAATAAAAAAAATATTTTTTATCAAATCCTACACAACATATATATATACAGGTATGGGATCCGTTATCCGGAAACCTGTTATCCAGAAAGTTCCGAATTATACAAAGGCTGTCTCCCATAGACTCCACTTTATCCCAATAAACCAAATTTTTAAAAGTGATTTACTTTTTCTCTGTAATAATCAAACCATACCTCCCAACTGTCTCGGGACAGTCCCGCTTTTGACAGCTCAACCCACAGTCCCTCATTTGTACAGGAAAGTTCAGATTTTCTCTGCGCTGAACAGCTAGAAAAAGAAACAAAGTTTCTAACTTAATTAGCTTTTGGCAGAGAGCCCAGAACAGCTATAGCTGCAGATAAGATACTTTTGTAACAATTTTGAGATAAGCAAGTAAGTAATTGTAACAATATACTGTAAGATAAAAGGTCTCTTGGGAGAAGTTCGACTCACAGCTTAAAGGGCAATTCACCTTCATTAGCAAAACTGTAATAACTGAAAACAAAACACAGAAATATGTTCAAACTTTCATAACCTGCCAAATTTTGTAAAATGAACATGGTAATTAGGGGGTGTGGCCACAAAATGGCCTCTTTTTATTTCCAAAATGTTTGGAGGTATGTAAAAGAGTACCTTGTAAATGAGCCAAACTAAGATATAGTTAAACCTTATTGGAAGCAAAAACCAGCCTATTGGGTTAACCTATATATTTTTTTGTAAGCATCTTAGTTCATAGCAGTAAGTTGGGGTGCTCTGGATGTTGAGATCAGTTATATGTAAACCTATCCAGTTATCCAGAAAACTTTGAATTACAGGAAGGCCATCCCCATAGACTACATTTAAATCAAAAAAATAACATTTTTAAAAATGATTACCTTTTGCTCTGCAATGAGAAAACAGTACCTTGGATTTGATCCCAGCTAATTCATCCTTTTTGGATTTCTGTTGGTTTTAATTAATGTTTAAATGATTTTTTAGTAGACTTAATAATGGAAAGATCCCTTATATGGAAAACTCCAGGTCCCGGGCATTCTGGATAACACGTCCCATACATGTATAGGGTGGCAAGTAGCACACTGTGATCAGAGATTTTTTTTTGGCAAGCATGGATTCGCAGCGAAATTCCACATTTCGCTAACCCGAATTTTTTTTCATAAAAATTTGCCGTGAAAAAATTTAGATGACACAAGAAAAAACACCCATTGGCTTTAATGCATTTTGAGTGTGAGATAACTTGAGAAAAAATGGCCATTGACTTCAATGCATTTGAAGTGAGGAAAAAAAAGTCACACACTTGAAAAATTGTTGCACGTCCAAAAAAAATTGTCATCAATTTTCTTCTGAAATCTTTTGCTGTTTCGCAAATTTTATACCATCTTAGCAGACTTTTTTGGCGAAACGGAACTTATTCGCTCATTGCTACTAATAAAGTAGTTTCAGAATGTTTCTATGAAAAATGTCTTTTTCAGGGGGAACTATCCAGAGTAGTCAATAGGTAAAACATACTGTAAGTAGAGGGTTTAGTAGTTCTGTAAATAAACCAGCAAGCTCCGCAACAGTATAATGTCAGCTTTTACTAGAACATAGCCTGTATTTAAGAAAAGATGGTGGATTCCCAGTCTTGTTTTGATCCACACTGGAAGCAAGGAGGCCAGAGAAGTTCAACCGTAACACTAAGGATTAGGAGGTCCAGAAATGTTTACAACTGTAGAGATGGCCATGTTTTCCATATATGTGGAAAAAGCACTTGCACTAAAGAGGTTATTATTATACTATTGAAGCCTCTACTAGAAACACTAATATTACTTTGCTATAATAGTATTGTTTAACTTTTTGTGTGTAGTGCCCTGGTTATTTCTCATACCACATGTTTGAAGGAAAGATAATATTAGATTATCTTGTACAAATAGGTCTATGAAGCCTTTAAGTAACGTTGGGCCATAAAAACTCATATAGGGACACGTCTGATGGACAGCACTGGGCTATAATAAACTAATGATGCTGCAGAAACTAGAATTTGGTATATATGGCACAAGGTTGCCACCTTGTGGACTGTGATACTGTTTCGCAACTTCTCATATCTGTAACCTTTTAAGTGCCTGTATAGAAATGACCATTTCTACAAATGTGAACATTCCTGGGTCCCCTAATTAATCCTCAGTCTTGTATGGAACTTCAGTGAAGACTTACAGACACTGTACTGGTAAAAACTAGACGAACCATATTGTGAGGTTATTCTTTCCCTTTTGCTTTAAATCTGTAACAACCAAAAACAACCAGTTCGAGCCAGGGCTGCTGCTCCAAATTTCAATATAAAAACAATATACTTGCTGGTAAATTCGCATCACCCCTTCCCTGACCTGCTCCACTGCCCAACCAACTCTTTTACGTGCACCAGCATTTTATGACAGACTGACTTTGGCCCACACATTTCATGACACATTGTGCCCCACAGTATTTCATGATGCATTGTACCCTCCATGGCACACTGTGAGGCCCCAAGCATTTAATGGCACACTGTAGCCCCCAAGAGAGATACAGTGCCAGCCCCTTTCCGAAGGCAGAACTAAGCAGACCTTTTGTCCAGATAGCTGGAGGGCTGCAATTGTTAGAGATCAGGAGGTTGATTCATTCATCTCATTTATCCATCATAGAGAAAGAGACTAATGCCACTGGCATATGCTATTGTGTAGGGTAGTAATCCCTGATGGATAGGACTTCAGCCCTGTTGGGAGTACCCAGCATGCACACTGGATCAGAACTGTGTATTACCTATCAGCCTCTTCATCAGGATTTCAAGAAGCCTTCCTTTGCCCCACCATTGCCATCTCCATGTGGATTTATCTTTCTTAAATACAGGAGAGCTCCTGCAATGAGGCAGGTTACCAGAAGTGACAAAAAGCCAATTGTGGTTTGATAACAGAAAATGTGTCTCTTAAAGATATCAGGAGAAGCTTTTTGCCACCCTAGGTAACTTGTGGGGCACTGCTGCCTCACTGGCACTCCTGTATCACCTTTCAGAATATATGCAGATTTATGTCAGAGCCACTTATTTTGAAAGGCAGCTTACTGTAAATCATTCTTAATCAGAGACACCTATGACTAAGTGCTGGAGGGTACGAAACACGTAAGGTGGGCCATGTGGGGTCAGTATGTATTCAAATTTTAATGTGAATTTGAGTAAATAATTTATTTTTACTATTGAAAAGCCTTGGGACATATATCTTTTGATATTAATGGTTTTGCATACTGTAAAACATTGTCTAGGCCAGTGATGTCCAACTGGTGGCCCACAAGTCTACATTGTGCAGCCCCTACATTAAAAGTCTGCCTGCTTTGACTGCTTATCTTGGGTAAACTTTAAAAAGTATCAGTTCTGAGATTAACTGGCCCTTGCATTTCTTATACCCCAGATTCAGACTGCATGATCCTGTATAGTTACCACCTCAGATTCACACTGTAAGAACCCACGTCGTTCACACCTCCAACTGTAGGAGCGGTGCTGATATTGTGTCGATCTATGTAGGCTGGGCCGGATTTGTATTGCGGGCGCACCTAGGCCACACGGTCCTATCACCCGCCGTACGCACCCCTCCATGAGCGCACACGCCAGCACGTGCTCCTCAGCAAGCAGCTGCCCTAGTCCTGGGCCTTTGCGGCCTCGTCTGTATGTAGGTTTGTCTTAGAGTGGTCTTTACTGGGTGCAAACAGCCCCCCACCAGCTCAATAAATATTGACTGTCATGGCGTCTTACAGCAACCCCTCTGACATTTGCCAGAAACCACAGATTGCCTGTCTGCACCTGATCCTGCTCTATGCTGCCTTTGCCTGCCTCACTCTGCCTGCCCTACACTGTCTATATTTTCCATACTCTGCCAGTGTGTGCCATAGTCTGCCTGCCCTACGCTCCAACTCTGCCATGTAGAGAGACAATTTGCTGAAAAGAGGCATACTAAACAGTATCTCGATCATTTCCGAAACGTTGCAGAATTGTTACTTAATTATAAATAGTTTCTCATTTCCTTGAGATAAAAAAAAAATGTGTTTGTGATCGTTCCCCTTTACTTTAAATTTTCTATTTTCGTGATAGTTCCCCTTTACATTTGTATTAACAATGATGTACACAAGATGGAGCTGTGGCGGCACTGATAAAAGGAAGTGTATGCTGCTTGGCTGTGTAGCTTGATAAAGAGTTCTGAATGCTTTCAGACGCTGCTTATTTGCCGCTATAAAGACAATTTTTGTATATTATATGGACTTCTGCCCTATGTGCTCTACTTGGAATGGGGGAAGGGCCCCCATTACAGAATCCTAGGCAAAAAAAGTGAGTGACGCCTGTAAATCGTACTGAGACAAGAACCACAACTCCCAGAATACCCTTCAGGAATAATCCCACCCCTGAGCTCATTTCCTGCGACAGACGGGAGTCAGGCAGTAGGTAGGTATGTGCTTGTCTGCTCTGTTATTATTCTCATCACAGGGGTTATGTACAGTGAAAGGTATTAGTAGTTGTGTGTATGTAGGTGCCAGTGGTGCTTAGTGGGTATATCCACATGCTGCCACATATACAGCCCATGCAGACTGGCACCTGGCCTTTAACTTTAGCCTTTCTACAGAGAAAGCAGTTTATGGCAAATTCTGAATACAGAGATGGGATCTATTATCCAGAATGCGGTTTTCCGAATAAGGGATCTTTCCGTAATATGGATCACCATGACTTACGTCTGCTAAAACCCAGTTAAACATTTAAGTAACCCCAGATGGATTATGTTGCTTCTAATATGGATTCATGCAGCTGCGTTACCATTAAGTACAGGGTACTGTTTTATTTATTTATCATGTAAACGTCAAGTCAATCCAATTTTGCTTCCAATAAGTAACATAGTAATATAGTAAGTTAGGTTGGAAAAAGACACGCGTCCATCAAGTTCAACCTTTTAACTTTTTTTTTTGACCTGCCTAACTGCCAGTTGATCCAGAAGAAGGCAAAAAAAACCCATCTGAAGCTTCTCTAATTTGCCTGAGAGGGGGAAAAATCCCTTTCTGACTCCAAAATGGCAATCCGACTAGTCCCTGGATCAACTTGTACTATGAGCTATTTCCCATAACCCTGGATTCCCTCACTTGCTAAAAAGCCATCCAACCCCTTCTTAAAGCTATTTAATGTATCAGCCTGTACAACTGATTCAGGGAGAGAATTCCACATCTTCACAGCTCTCACTGTAAAAACCCCTTCCGAATATTTATAAGGATTCATTATATCTTAGTTTGGATCAATTATAAGGTACTGTTTTAATATTACACAGGAAAAAAAAACATTTAAAAAAATTATAATTATTTGCTTATAATGACGTCTATTGGAGATGGCCTTCCTGTAATTCAGAGCTTTCTGGATAATGGGTTTTCAGATATCTGATCCCATACCTGTATACATATATTTATTGTACTTCCCCTGATCATCTTTCTTCTGAGATAATTATTTCTTTTCATATATCTAAATATATTATAATTCCATTACTATATTATTAGAGAGTATACAGTAATATTAGCTTACAATGTATTCAGCAGAGCTTTACCGATTTGATATATCAGTCTGAGGACTGAGCTATTTGGTTCTTTTTATCAATGACCCCACTGTATTGATACGCCATTAACATTGACCATGCACACGTGCACTGCAGGCTCTAATGGGCAGATATGTATGTTTGCTCCTGCCCTTGCACATCACCTGCCCATTAGAGCCTGAGAGACTAATTTACTAATTCTTCAAGTATACCTACCAACATTATGAAAATCGAAAGAGGGACAAAAAAACTTGTAGTTAAAATGTTTTGACCATGTCCATTTTGTGACCATGCCCCCTAATTACCCTGTCCATTGTAAAAAAAAAATTGGCAGGTTATGGAAAGTTTGAACACATTTCTTTGGGTTTTAGGGTCAGGTTTTATGTGTTATAACAGTTTTGCTAATGAAGGTGATTTGCCCTTTGAGCTGCAAGTCACAGTTTCTCCAAGATACCTGCTTATCTTAAATAGTTACGAAAGTATCTTTGCTTATCTTAAATTGTTACAAAAGTATCTAAGTGCACCAGGCACATATTCTGGGCTCTCTGCCAAAAGCCATTAAGTTTTAGAAACTTTGTATCTTTTTCTGGCTGTTTAGTGCAGGGATCAAAGAGAAACTTGGGACATTTCAGTAACAATCCAGGACTGAGCTGTCAAAATCGGGACTGTCCTGCGAAAAACAGGACAGTTGGGAGGTATGGAACATGTGCTGAAGTCCTGAGGGGTTCACAATTGCACCCCATAGGGCTCATTTAGTCAGCACTTGGGATGGGGGTTCTTCACTTGAAGGCATTGAAAGGAAAGTGAGCAGGCAGGCTCTCATGAAATCCAGTGTTGCCAGGTATAAAATATTAAGCATTTCTTGAAACCTAATTAAAGTGAACAGACTTGAGCAAGACCTTGAATGCACATGAACAGTGGCGGATTAGTATGTGAGGTGCCTAAGATGCACTTTCCACAGGCCCCCCTTTTAGGCTACTCTCACACTCGAAAGTTTAGAAATATACAATTAGTCTGATTCGGAGCACAATAGTGGCATGTCTTCGAGAGCTCAGGCGCACGCCACACACATGACTTGCCTTGTCTGGCTCCCTAATCTTCTCCCAGCTGGTACCGTGCACCTGACCGGACCCAGGAAAAGCATCGCAGATATTTTTTTTTTTAAGAAAATAAAATAAAATAATAATTGAAAAGCTCAATGGTCCCCTAGGCTATAGCCTATTTATTAAACCGCACTTGTGCCAATAAAAAAATGGGAGCATTCAATGGTCTTGTTTTATCCCCCAATAAGATATCATACTAATATATACTGTTAGAGGCCTATTGTCAGCATATTTAAGGAGGGAACCTTTTATATATTTTGACCTATTAGGACCTTTCTAGTACAGGTATGGGATCCATTATGCGGAAACGGGAAGCTCATTTCCCATAGACTCCATTTTAATCAAATAATCCAAATTTTTAGAAAGGATTTCTTTTTTCTTTGAAATAAAACAGTACCTTGTATTTGATCCCAACCAAAATATAATGAATCCTTATTGAAAGCAAAATCCGTCTATTGGATTTATTTACATGATTTTCTAGTAGATTTAAGGTATGAAGATCCAAATTACAGAAATATCTGTTATGCAGAATACCCCAGGTCCTGAGCATTCTGGATTACAGGTTCTATACCTGTATATGATCTTTAACCATATATGTTGTGAGGGTCTAAACATCTTAGGCCTCAAAAGTCACCTGCACTTGTCAATAATGGGTTAAGGAACAGTAACACCAAAAAATGAAAGTGTTCTAAAGTAATGAAAATATAATGTAGTTATGTGCTGCACTGGAAAGGTTTTGTGTTTGTGTCAGAAACACAACTATAGTTTATATAAACAAGCTGCTGTTTAGCCATGGGGCAGCCATTCAAGCACAGGATACACAGCAGATAACAAGCTGTGTAGTAGACAATGGGATTTTTCAGAACTTATCTGTTATCTACTGTGTATCCTGTGCTTGAATGGCTGCCCCCATGGCTAAACAACAGCTTGTTTATATAAACTATAGTAGTCTTTCTGGAGCAAACACACACATTTTACCAGTGTAGGGCAACAGTACCCTATATTGTCATTCCTATAAAACACTTTAATTTTTTGGCTTTACTGCTCCTTTAATGCGTGTTGTAGCAAAAGTAGAATGAGTAGCTTGCAAGTGTATAAATAATAGGAACTGAAACTGTTTGCAAAGATATCTGAAAAGCACCTAGGAAAAGGTCTTATAAGCCAGACATTTAATCATATATTAGAAAGGAGAAGTTTCTTAACTGGACAACAAGCTGGTCTGGACTGAGAATCAAAATAGGCCCTGGCATATACACATACACAGAGGCCCAATCAGCCCCGCCAGCCCACTAAATAGTGGCTTTCTATGGCATCTTATAGCAGCCCTTCTGGCATTTGCGAGAACCCACAGATTGGCAGTCCGGGCCTGACAACAAGTGCCTGGAAATCTGCTATGGAACAAATGATGCTGAGTATCAAAACCAATAAAATGCAAT
Source organism: Xenopus laevis (assembly GCF_017654675.1). NCBI lineage: Eukaryota > Metazoa > Chordata > Amphibia > Anura > Pipidae > Xenopus > Xenopus laevis. Next base: position 25,362,111 of record NC_054377.1, on the reverse strand, counting down.
CAGTTATTTTCATGTGATTAACTAACCTATGAAATTGATTTGAAGTATGGTGCGTAATCAAAAATTCTAATAATGTGAAAGGAAGAGAATCTTTGTCCGAACTTGTTTCAATGCTTGTTTCCATACTGGTATGGGATCTGTTATCCAGAATGCTCAGGACCTGGGGCTTTCTGGATAATGTCCATAATTTGGATCTTCATACCTTGAACCTACTAGAAAATCATGTAAACATTAAATAAATCCAATAGGCTCGTTTTGCCTCCAATAAGGATTAATTATATCTTAGTTTGGATCAAGTACAAGCTATTGTTTTATTATTCCAGAGAAAAAGGAAACATTTTTTAAAAAATTTGGATTATTTGGATAAAATAGCGTCTATAGGAGACAACCTTTCTGTAATTCTGAGCTTTCTGGATAATGGGTTTCTGGATAATGTGTCCCATACCTGTATTGCTAATCTGCCATTTGGTGTACCAATAAACCTTATCTTCTGACTTTGAGCATTATCTGTGTGTCCAGATGTGGTGATTACCAAGGGAATATAAATCAAACTTCTCATCTGGAGGTATATTTATCGAAGAGTGAAGTTAGAGGTCGCCACAGTCCACTAGAGTGAAATGCCGCCACTCTCCATTCATTTCTACGGAATTTTGAAAGGCGTATTTACCAAAGGATGAACTTTCACTTTCACCCATTGATAAATACTTAAATACTTAAAAATAATACTTAAAAATCCCATAAAAATTAATGGAGAGAGGCGGAATTTCACTCTGCGGACTGTAACGATCTCTTACTTCACTCTTTGATAAATATACCCCCTGCTGTCAGGTCAAGCAATGGGAATATCATTTGAGGCAGGTGTAAAATCATGACCTCTCCAAAAATTATTTTCATTGTTTTCAATACCGCGTTGGCCTCTTCTTCCTTTTCAGTGGGTTGGACTCATGCAGCACCTGTTGAACCCAATAATACTAAACATGATGAATAAAGACAAGAAGCAAATGACAGAGAAGATATTGAATCATGCTCTGGGTATTATATTCTTGCTTACTGGAGAGGTAAGAGCTACAGAAGAAATATCAGGATCTCAATAGCCTTTTCTATTCCTAATGAGATACTGAATGAATTCCATATTTCTACTTGTATATTGTTCCCTTTATTTAGTTATAATCTTGCCAATGTAATTTCATTTCAAGGGCAGCCATTTTTATTTTACTTCAATTTTTATTCCGTTTCTCAGCCCATAGTGTGTAATTCATGCATCTGACTTCACTTAGTCTGCTCTGTTCCTAGGTAATCACTTCCATAAATCTAAGCTGCAGTTTTCCATTCATTGCTGTATTGGGGCACCTGAGGCCTACCAAAGAAACTGACCTCTGGGGCCCCACAAGAATTATTGCAGTAGCAGCCAGTTCCTGCTTGCAGTAATAAAAGCAAGTGGGGTGAAGGCAGACAGGCTGCTGCCCTGCCAGTTAATGATGGTGCATCTTGGTTAAAGGAAAACTTAACCATAAAAAGAAATGTGGCTAAAAATACCATATTTTATATACTGAACTTATTGCACCAGCCTAAAGTTTCAGCTTCTCAATAGTAGCAATAATTCAGGACTTCAAACTTATCACAGGGGGTCACCATCTTGGAAAGTGTCTGTAACACTCACATGCTCAGTGGGCTCTGAGCAGCTGTTGAGAAGCTAAACTTAGGGGTCATCACAAATTATCAAGCAGAAAATGAGGCTGATGCTATAGGGCTGATTATTAAATTCTGATACTAATTGCACTGGTTTCTGTGCTGTCACGTAGTAATTATCTGTATTAATTACTAATCAGCCTTATATAGTGACATTTATATTTTATGTGTACTGTATATTGTGAGTGGGTCCCTAAGCTAAGTAAATGACAGCAGGACATAGTTTGTGCAGTGAATCAGTAGAAAAGAAGATGGGGAGCTACTGGGGCATCTTTGGAGACACAGATCTTTACTAAAGGGCTGTGGTTGCCTTGGGTTGGTTCAGAAACCCAAAACATAATGCACAACATTTCTAGCCTACTTCTTTAGTTAGGCTTTAGTTCTCCTTTAAATGGGTTCAACAGACCTGGACAGAGCCCACCAGGATATTCCCTAGTATCCCGGTGGAACTGTCTGAACATGTTTCCATTTATAATGCAGGTGACATCTTTTAACCAAGCGATGGTAGTATTGGTTTTATGTCACTGCCAGTGACGCCTGATAACCATCACTGATTCTTGGGGTAACCTGCCATTCCAGGGTTTCCTTTTGGGGGTGACTGTGCATTAACCAACCCAAAGGGAGTATGTTTATATTATTTAGTTAAAGGGCATGTAAAGGAAAAAAAATAAACCCCGTTTTTACTTTCTTTAATGAAAAAGAAACCTATCTCCAATATACTTTAATTAAAAAATGTGTACTGTTTTTATAAGAAACCTGACTGTATGCAGTGACATTCTCCCTTCATTTACTGCTGTGGATAGGAATTGTCAGACGGTCCCTAACTGCTGGCAGGGAAACAATCATACTTTTGAACAGCAGGGGGAGCCCCGCCTTACTTCCCAGCCTTTCAGAACTCCAGCAGCTTTGTTTGTTTCCCTGTTTTGATAATTTATGACGATCTCTAAGAAGCCCAGACCACAGTGAGCATATGCACAGTCTTGGTCTTGAAAAGATGTTTAACAAAGATGACAGCCCCCTGTGGCCAACTTTGAAAGCATAAATCATTTGTTTAATTAGGCTTGTGGTGCAGTAAGTTCATGTTTATGTTTAGTATACAAAATACAGCATTTCTAGCCTTATTCTTTTTTAGACTTCCCTTGTCCTTTAAATCTTATTAATGAGTTATGGGTTATAGTAGATCTCCAGTCTACAGCCATACAGCTGTAACTAGTCTACAAGCCAGAGCTTTTCCTTGATCTTATCAATTGTATGCATAGGGCCTAGCAAGGGGGAATCGGGAGAATGCCATTCTCTCTCCTAGATACACCTCTAAATCCAGCTTCAAGGTCCCTTGGAGCAAGATATAGGGTGAATATGTAATTGTTGCCATAGATATTTTTGAAACTATGACTGCATGACTGAAAAACTAAGATTTTTCTATATGTGTACCCATATCATGAGTTAAACAAGGTTCTGGCCAAAGGCGGACCTTCAAGTGGGTTTTGACAACCACTGCCCAATGGTAACTCTGTGCCTCTCTCATGTACCAGGAATACATTATTGTGAAGAAGAATTATCCCCACAGTCACGTTCAGCTGCTAACTGGAGAGGTGAGCTATTTAATGCTATCTACTCTTGAGGACTCTTGGAGGACCCATGTTTAAAAAAAAAAATAAGTTTCTGCCAATCTGTCTAGAGTCTAGACCTTGCCCCGTTTCCCCCGATCCCTGCCCTTTTTCAACTAAACTCCAATCCTCCTGAGGGAGGGGGGTCGAGTGGGTTAGAGGAGGAGAAGGATTTCTAAGTGATTAAGGGGATTCTGCAGCCTTACTGTTAACCATTTAACAACCAGAATGGCCGATATCTAAAGTTTTCAAAGAGGCTGTTCACTGATTACATTTTTGTGGAGGGGGTTTACATGTCTTTTAAGGGAATTTCTCAGACCAGGTATGTTGGTGGAAAACTGCAATGCTGCACCAAAACACGCACTTGAGCATTCCTGGGCTCAAATCGTTACAGGGTTTGGCATGGTACTGGGGGTTTTCTCTGACACTGTGCGTGTGTGACATAGCCCTTTGGTGATCCGGGATTATAATCTAGTGCCGAATTATAAATATGTTTGTTTTTTAGGTTCCAATAAAATGTGGGGATGTTGCAGTTTATTTCTCCATGGAGGAATGGGAATACATAGAAGGACACAAGAAGCTTTTCAAGGGTGTTGAAACAGAGGAGAAAAAGACTGTGGAGGTTCCAGCACAACAAAGCTCTGGTAACACTTTCTTATGAGGTCTATAACATGTAGGGAGTTTTGACCATCTATTTGCTCAGGAGAAAAACATTGGTGGTCCAAATTTCCCAATCTACCATTCACTGCTTCAGACCTGGTGATTACAGGTAGACCACAGCTATTCACTTAAACTGGCTAAAGAAAACTTGATTTAGTTTCTATGGCTTAACATGGCCATGTATTAATATGAAATATTTGTATGATTATTGGCATGTGCACGGCGCCCTGGATGAGCCCAACCAATATTCACATACTGTGGATGACGGTCAGTTCCAGAATTGGGAAGGGCAGAAAATGGCACAATAGCAGCCAGTTCATGATAAATTGACAGTTGAGTTAGTCAAGCTGTGGCATAGGAAAATGAAGTAAGAGGATTTGCAGCTTACACAATAATAGGAAAGCAGCCATACAGTGTGTCTATTCAGGCCATGGAAACAGGATTTGTGGCTGGTCAGTGTATGGCTGCCTTTACTTGACTGGGAAATATTATGAATGTCACTGTACTGTTACAGTAATTATTTGTTTTTTAATATCTAAATTATACACATCAACATCTTGAGCATTAGAGCTATTGCCCTAACCAAATGAATTCCGCATTATCTCAGACTCTTAACATACTATATATTTATATATTCTGGTGATACCTGCAAGACTGGGGACTGGTCCGATTGCCATTCAGGGACTGGTCCGATTGCCATCTTGGAGTCAGGAAGGAATTTTTTCCCCATCTGAGGCAAATTGGAGAGGCTTCAAATGTTTTTTTTTGCCTTCCTCTGAATCAACTAGCCGGTTATATACAGACTTAAGGATGAACTTGATGGATGTGTGTCTTTTTTCAACCTAACTTACTATGTTATGATACTGAGCCAAACTATACTTGGATAGTTTATTTGAAATACAAAAGCCTCATTGGGTGAAATTGGTAAAATCTATAATCTAATTTACAGGCCTTTGTGATGAAAATCAAAACATTGTGGCAAATAGTCATGTGGAAGAACTTGGAAATCCAGTTCAGCAGGGGCCTATTGCTTCAGACACTGGCCCAGGTGGGTAATAAAATCCTTGCTTGGGTATTTTGGTATCAAACAAAATGAGCACCATTTTTATATGCTATAAAGATTTTCAGTCACACTTGAATAAACCTTCTGCTATTTATTACATTTTAGGGGTGATTTTACAAAGTGCAGGGCAGGGTGTAAAGTACAAAAACAGAAGCAAACCCCTTTATTTTTTGCACACTTACCCCTTGCCCTGCATTATTTTTAAAATGAATGGAGCACAAAGACCGGCATGTGCCTCATGAATACAGGGCTGCTTGTATTCATTAGTGCTGTATACCTGAGAGGTGGGGCGGTTACATAGGTGTCCTCACTCTTACCTTCTACTCACCTCTTAATTGCAAGACATTTGATCATGCAAGTTAGGGAGCACCATTGGGAGCAGGCCTCTAATTCATTCTTGTTGTGTGTGCAAAAAAAAATAAATTCTGTGCATTTTTTAAAAACTGTGTGCCCAGGGCAGAATAAATACAAAATTCCTTGTGCGCATTACAATTTGTTGCGCTGACCTCAACATTTGTGTGCACAACAGTAAGGACAGGTCTGCCTTGTGCTTTCCAGCATTGCACTCTGCACTTAGCAGCAATTTTTTCAAACCAGATTAGCCATCCTTAAAAGCTGGTCCAGATCAGCAATTTGTAGATTTTGGTAAAAGCCAGAGGGGCTGCTGTAATGTGCCATAGACAGTCACTATTTAGTAGGCTGGTGGGGGCTGTTTGCATATACTTGAGATGCCAGGAACTATTTTAAATCCAAGTCCGGACCTGATTAGCAGCCTATGTGTGCCCAGTCTTCAAATACGATGGTAGATCCTGTGCAGAAGCAATAAACTTGCATTTACTGACTTGGATTCAGCCAAATCCTGCTGAAAAAAAGCCAAATCACAAACCGAATCCTGGATTTGGTAAAACCCTAGTTTTTAATATTTTTTTAGTATTAAAAATGAAAAAAGGCCTGTCGTAATGACTGCGGTATGGATCTGTATTTATTCTAGCATATATCCAGAAAAAGGCTCCAGACAATGTGCTTATTGCCAAGGAGGAGAAAGAAGAGACTAATATAAACAGAATTCAACCTGGAGAAGTCCATTCGGTCTTTGATAACGGTGAGAGATGATAATAGCGATAATCTTAAAGGGATCTTGGGAAAACATGTTTTTTTTCAAACGCATCAGTTAATAGTGCTGCTGCAGCAGACTTCTGCACTGAAAGCTGTTTTTCAAAAGAGCAAACCGAATGCTTTAATATTTAATTTTGAAATCTGACATGGGGCTAGACACATTGCCAGTTTCCCAGGTGCCCCCAGACATGTGACTTGTGCTCTGATAAACTTCAGTCACTCTTTACTGCAGTGATGTCACCCCCTACCTTTCCCCCAGCAGCCCATCAGCAGAACAATGGGAATGTAACCAGATAAAAGCTCCCTGGTAAATATAAGAACAGCACGCAATAGTAAAAATCCATTTCCCACTGTGACTCCATTCAGTTACATTGAGTAGGAGAAACAATAGCCTGCCAGAAAGCAGTTCCATAGTGCAGCACTGGCTCTTTCTGAAAGCACATGACCAGGCAAAATTACCTAAGATGCACACCAATATTACAACTAAAAAAAAAACACTTGTTGGATTAGGAATGAAATTTTATATGGTAGAGTGAATTATTTGCAGTATAAACAGTGTAATTTAGAAATAAAACGACACCATAAAAATCACGACAGAAGCCTTTTAAGTAATATACCGTATGTAATTTGCTTAATAGATAAAGCTAGGATCAAAAAGAATTTCTACCCAAAAAATGTAATTCTAAGCAAATGTCTTATTAAACATTTCTAGTGGTTTGTTATGTGTAAATGCAATTGCAGCTGAAAGCAATGTCTGTTTATCCTTTCCTGTGGTTCTCACTCTGAAAACAATGTAACAGGAGTCTGATCTCCTCTGGGTTTATGAGGGTGATGACACACTGGGCTTTGTCACCTGTGGGAAAGTTTTCTTTCCACTAGTGACAAAGCGCCTGAAAAATACCTTTTCATTCATTCAAAATCATAAGGATGCCTTCTTATTCAATATTTTGTGGTTCTGTGAGTGAAGTGGTTCACCCGCAGGATTCCTGTTCAAGGCAATGTATTTTGCTTGCAGGCAACAAACACCCTGTCTGTCATCGCTAGGGTTGCCACCTTTAAAAAAAAATAAAAAAAATTACCGCCCAGTTGTGGGGGCGTAAAATAAAGGGGCGGGACAAAAAAGGGTGGAGCAGATGAAGCGGCCCGTGAAAGGGGCGGAGCCACAGGATTTAGTGTCACAATAGGGGCGGGGCCACGGCCCAAAGCCGACGAAAATGTAAGTTTTCATCGGTGGGCAAGGGATTTTGTAAATGGTATTACAAATTACCGGCAGCTACATTGCCGGTAAATTTGTAATATCGGCTCTGGCCCTGGCAGGTGTTTTACCGGCTAGGCCGGTAAAATACCGGCTGGGTGGTAACCCTATTGCCCTTAACAAGTTAGGAGTGCAGAGAATGTTAACAGATACTGCTTCATTTGCACATGGGCCAATAAATTCTGCTAACGCAGCCTCCCCAGACTGAATCAAAAGCTTTTAAGGAACCTCACCAAAAGAGTGGATTTTACCATGTATTGCCAGCCTATTAAAGCCCTGCCAGATCCAAACACAGTAGAGGCCTGCACCCAATGGTGCTACCAAACAAGTGTATTTGTGCCCAATTTGGCCACCCAAGCACAGGGCCATATCATGCTGATTAGATCAATGGCCCCATGGCCTGCAGAGGATCTCATCAATCAGCCAATGTATTCCTTGTCCAACAGGAATTTCAAACCTGCCCTATTAATATCAGCCCTTGGTCTGTGTATGGGTGCCATACACAGACCAAGATGGCAACTTAAGGGCCACCTTAATAAAGATATATTGGAAAGTTGCTTAGAATTAAACTTTCTGGTACAATGCAAAAAAACTAAAACTTTTGGATATTTTCTATTACATTTTGGAAGTCAGATACCGTAGTGCAGAGCATCAAACAGCCACAGACTGCTTTCAATAGAAATTACATGAAACCGCTGAAAACTTTTAAATCTGTTGTAAATTTGATGACCTCCATAATCTCTATCTTGTTCTACTACTGTATATGAAGGGAAAAGGGGATATCTGTTGTCTCTATGAAATGAATGGGAAGGATACCAGGATAAATTCACACTAACCAAGTAGGAGGATTTCAGTGCCATATCCCATGTAGTGAATGATGCATTTTTCTCTGCCTGCATTTTGTATTTGGTGGAGAAAAGTGGATCCACTCCCATCTGCTTTTTCATGTAGCTTCACTGGCACTGCTTTGTGTTGATGGGGAGCAGGCTAGCTGCCTCTAGACACAGCACTTCATTTGTCTCTATTCCCCTGCCATAGATTCCTTGAGGTCAGATTCTCAGCTTCAAGATTTTTAGGATGTTTTTTTTCTAATAAATATTAGGGATTTTTATGGTGTAGTTTTTATTCCTAAATTACACTGTTTACACTGTAAATAATTCACTCTACAATAAACAATTTCATTCCTGAACCAGCAAGAGTATTTTTTTTTAGTTGTAATATTGGTGTGTAGACAGCCATCTCAGGTCATTTTCACTTGTCATGTTTTTTCAGAAAGAGCCAGTGCTGCACTATGGAACTGCGTTCTAGCAGGCTGTTGTTTCTCCTACTCAATGTAACTGAATGTGTCACAGTTAGGGTTGCCACCTTTCATGGGAAAAAATACCGGCCTTCTTATATATTTATCCTTTTTCCCTATTAATAACATTGGGATCAGCTTTAATTTTTACGGGCCAGGTGGCAGCCCTAGTCACAGTGGGACCAGGGACTGAAGTTTATCAGAGCACAAGTCACATGACTGGGTTCTCCTGGAAAACTGACAATATGGAAAGCCCCGTGTCAAATTTCAAAATTAAATATAAAAAAAAAATCCATTTTGAAAAATGGATTTCAGTGCAGAAGTCTGCTGGAGCAGCACTATTAACTGATGTGTTTTGATGCGTTTATCACGACAGTATCCTAGGATATCCTAGTAATCTAGGGCAATCTGGTCCTAGTTTATTGATAAGGAAATGATGATAATGCTTATATCTTGCTTTTAGAGATATCTAGAGCCAGAGCCAGGCCAAGTAGTATTGTCACCCAAGGCAACACTATCTGGCCTGGTGCCCCTCCAGCCTGACTCCTGCATGCATGCACCCACTAATTCCCATCCCCATGCCACCGTTTTACTTTTTCGGATCTCTCACATCCCTTTTCCTGCTGGTCTGCCCTGTCTGCTGATCTCCCATTTTACTTCAGAACTGAGCCCCCGTCGCTTCACCCTAGGCACATGTATACCCTTAGTTCAGGCTAACTTTGGAGTCAGACATTTAGCAAGTCCCTTCCTTGTTTTCTACATTATATTCAGTGTAGATAGGCGGTACTAGGGAATCAATTGAATTAGGAGTTGGACTGAGCCCCTGGGCAAAAAAACCTGATATTGGCAGTTTGCTTTAGAACTCACATTTGTAATGTTTCTTTCTCCTTTTCAATCAGGGGATCTGCATAATGGAGTCTGCACGTCAGATGAAACAAGGCACTTAAAAAAGAATTTATTAGGAGTTTCCCACAATACAGTTTGCACTTCAGGTGAAATAATGTATATGAAAAGGAATATATTAGGGGATTCCCACAATGCAGCCTGCACATCAGATGAAAGGATGTATATGAAAAGGAATACAGTTGGGGATTCCTACAGTTTAATGAACACATCAGAGGAAATGATGTGCGTCAAAAGCAAAATATTAGACCCCCACAGTGCACTCGGCACTTCAGAGGAAGTGATGCGAATGAAGAAGAATATATTGGGAGGCTATGTTAATCCAGTTTGCAAATCAGAGGTAGGGATGCATACAAAAAGGGATATTCTATTAAATTCCCACAATGCAATCCACCCATCCGATAAAATGATGTTTGGTAATAGCCGCTTTTGCACAGAGTTTCATGGCAGACACTATGGAGTTCCACGCAATGAACCAAAGCCATTTGGAAGAGTCATCCTTACACCATTTTCAATACCCTGTGCACGTGGCTACAAAACGCAGGATCTGCGCGACCGCTTTGTCACCGGGAGCAACGGTGGCGTATCCTATATTGAGTCCATAAGGAATGATCACCAAGCAAAACTTAAGGATGAAAAACCTTTTAAACTCGAGGTAAGGAAACAATTGTCCTCCAAATGCCCAGCTTCTGAGGAAAAGCCCCACAAATGTAACGTTTGTGGAAAGCAGTTCCCCACACTTTCAAAGGCTTCTTCCCATTCGAGAATTCACAACAAGCCATTTGTGTGCCCTGAATGCGGCAAAGGCTTTCCTTTTAGGTCCAATTTGAATAAACATCTCAGGACTCACACAAAGGTGACCCAACATGCCTGCCCTGAATGCGGCAAATACTTTGACAAAAGAACATTGCTGGAGAAACACTTCAGAACCCACACGCAAGAGAAGCCATATGTGTGCCCGGAATGCGGCAAATGCTTTTCTCAGAGATCGTGCATGGAAACTCACTACCGAATTCATACAAAAGAGAAACCGTATTCTTGCCGGGAATGCGGCAAATGTTTTGCTCAGAGGGGACATCGCAACATGCACCAAAGAATTCACACGGGAGAGAAACCATTTCCTTGCCCTGAGTGTGGGAAATGCTTTACTCAAAGGATACACCTGGATGTCCACTACAGGGTCCACTCAGGAGAGAAACCATACCCCTGCCCTGAATGCGGAAAATCCTTCACAACAAGGGCTAATATGGATGCACATCTGAAAACCCATTGTGTTTTTGATCCATCTGACCCCTAAAAGTAGGGGTAGTTTCTCAAGTTTTCGTTTTGTTAGCCAGCAGATAGCACATGCTGGAAAGGTGTATATTTTGGGGTATATTTATCAAAATTAGTTGTGTTTATTCATCTTGCATAATATGACATAACCTTCAACCTTAAATAAACAAATCTCAAATTTCTGTGAGATTTAAGAAATATCTCGAATGGGTTAAACTCAATAGAGTTAATTATATTTGAACGTTTGTAGTACTTTTCTATAATCCCAGCATTCCTCGTTGCCCCCAATCAAGTGTTATCTCAACAAAAATCCTTGAACATTTACGTTAAACATTTACAAAAAAAACCCTAAATATCCTAATGTTAAAGTATACAATTTCCCATGGTTTCCGTTGTATCTTGGTGGATCCGAGAGATGAAACATCATCATATCATAAATCTGAAAAATTGAAGAGTACAGCATTGACGAGTCGCACTTATTAAACATTAATCTCCGGCCTCAAACTTTGATAAATGTGCCCCCGTTACAAATTCAACAAATATTTATTCCCTATATACAGTTTTACACAAATTTATTTCTCACACCTGTATTTTTGTTTAGTTGTTTCGTTTATTTTGTGCTAAAATGTAATTTTCCTTAAAAAAAAAATACTGAATAAAATATTAACACTCTAATCCTCTTTTTTTACCATTTTTAGTGCAAAAAGAGAGTATTTTCTTTGAGAAAGACCATACCTGCTTTTCTCTTTATTTGGCATGATCTCTTCCAAAGAAACCATTAGGAAGGGAATATATATATATATATATATATATATATATATATATATATATATATATATATATATATATATATATATATATATATATATATATTCATATATACTCGAGTATAAGCCGACCCGAGTATAAGCCAAAAATTTTACCTGGGAAAACGTATTGACTCGAGTATAAGCCTAGACACAACTACAGCCCTGTCTCCCAGCAGTGCACATTCCGGCAAAGCAACCCCCCCAGCGATCAACCGGACTTCTTTGCAAAGTTGATGGTGACAGAGATTACTGTGTGCATTGTCCTACTGTCCCACTACCATGTGCAGAGGGTGCTGTGTGATATTGCCATCACTGTTAATCCTTCATATAACCAACAGAGGGCGCTGTGTGATATTACAGTCTCTCCCCAAGCGAACTGTTGGTATAGGAATGATTAAAAGTGACTGCAATCTCAGCTACTGCCCACTGACTCGAGTATAAGCTGAGGTAGACTTTCAGCACATTTTGAATGCTGAAAAACTCGGCTTATACTCAAGTATATATATATATATATATATATATATATATAAGACAAGTCGTAGTCTTAAAGGGGTTGTTCACCTTTAAATTAACTTTTATTATGATGTAGAGACCATTTGCAACTGGTTTTCATTTTTTATTTGTGGTTTTTGAGTTCATTTGCTTTTTGTTCAGTCGTGGTTTAAGTTACCCTAGTAACCATGCAGTAAAGATCTGTGTCTCCAAAGATGCCCCAATAGCTCCCCATCTTCTTTTCTGCTGATTCACTGCACATGCTCTGTGCTGCTGTTACTTACTGAACTTAGGGACCAATTCACAATATACAGTACACACAGAATATAAATGTCACAATATAAGGCTTATTAGTAATGAATACAGATAATTACTACATGGCAGCACAGAAACCAATGCAATTAGCATCAGAATTTAATAATCAACAATGTAGCATCAGCTTATATTAACCTCATTTTCTGCTTGATAATTTGTGATGACCCCTAAACTCAGCTTCTCAGCATCTGCTCAGAGCCCACTAAGCATGTGAGTGTTGTCGACGCTATCCAAGATGGTGACCCCCCTGTGAATTTGCATGCTTATATCAAGTTATGGTAGTAAAACCGAGATAAATACTCCCGGTCTCCAAGTCTAAAGCTTACATGTAAGGTCCCCATAACTGTATAATACACTGTGCCAGCCCATAGTTCGAGTGGAGGAAACTTTGTGGGGGAAACAGATGCCCTTGAAATTAGCTGATCAATGCTAGAGACCATATTGAATATGGCTGACACCTCCCTGTTGAGCAAGTCTCTTTAACCAGTTGAAATATCAGCATGCTTAGTGTGCTTACAGGTATTAAACTTTTTTATCATGAGCCACATTCAGATGTTAAAAGAGTTGGAAAGCAACACAAGCATGAAAAATGTCCCTGGGGTGCCAAATAAGGGCTGTGATTGGCTATTTGGTAGCCCCTATGTGGACTGGCAGCCTACAGGAGACTCTATTTGGCAGTACACGAAGGGGGTTATTTATAAAAATTTGAATGCCAAAAAGTAAATACTCCACTTATAAAATAACCCCTTTCTTGGTTTTATTACAATTTTTTACTATAAAATTTGAATTTTTAGTGGAAAAAAAACTTTTTTCAAGCTTTATTATACCCAGAGGGTGGAAAAAGTCAGAATCAGAAAATCCGGCATCTCAGACCTGGCGAGGTTATATATAAGTCAATGGGAGAGGACCCTATCTTCTTTGAAAGTTTCTGTGGTCTTCTCTGAAATCAGTCCTAGAATCCGACTCTTTTGGACTTTTCTGGAAAAATCCGAAAAATTCTAGATCTTCGGGGGAAAAGCCAGAACAAAATGAGCGATTTGGGAAAAACTCGTACAATTCAGGTTTTCACTCTGTGTTATGGAGTTTGTCCCCAATCCGATTAAATCATGCTTTTTAAATAAAAAATAAGGTCCAATCGTGGATTCTAGTTTGGTCAGACTTTTATTTATTTAAATACTTTTTTTGATAAATAAGGCCCATTGTTTTTTGCACCAAAACTTGCTTCCGAGCCTGGAAAAAGCTTCTACTTTGAGGCTGCTGAGAGCAACATCTATGTAGTTGTTCACGAGCCACTGGTTGGGGATCACTGTATTAGGGTAATTGGATTGACACAATTTTGTTTCCATAAAACATCATCCACAAAAGACTGGGGTCATGCCAACAGGAACTCAGCATCCACGTACATGCAGCTAACAATAGCAACCACAGTGATTGTGCTATACTGTGAAATGTACAGCTCGTACAGGATCTGAGGGAAAAATGACAATTCTACATGAAAACTATTGACTGACGCAACACTAAGTACACAATAGTCATACATTTTTTGATGCAATTAAATATAGTGCTCGCAGGAGAATGGTGTAAAGGGAACACTGTCATTTACATCTGGTCAGCGGCAATTGAAAAATACATGTCTTCCTTGCACTTCCACGCATTGTGCTTTGCAATTTTGTAATATTAATAGGCTAAACGTACAAATCAGCGCTGCAGCTGTGACTTTGTTCAGGGCCCTATTGGCCTTTAACAAGAGAATATATATATGAGATAATTCATTCCGGATTTCCCCCTAACTGACCCTCAAGCTGGACTGTCAGAATAGGACATTGGAATTCTACCCAAATCTTATGCTGAGTGGAATTCAGGCGAAATTCACTGGGGGCCTGTCTCACAGTTTGTGAACCACTTAGCTGTTTAGGTTTTCAGTGATACAAATAAATTCTTTAATGCCTTTGCCAATGATTGTATGAAATCAAGAACATAGAACAGGCAAGATCATTTTGTGGATGATGCTCTTGCTCCAACTGGGCTGTTGACTCTGGAGTAGAGATGTCGCGAACTGTTCGCCGGCGAACTTGTTCGCGCGAACATCGGGTGTTCGCGCTCGCCGGAAGTTCGCGAACGTCGCGCGACGTTCGCCATTTTGGGTTCGCCATTGTTGGCGCTTTTTTTTGCCCTCTCACCCCAGACCAGCAGGTACATGGCAGCCAATCAGGAAGCTCTCCCCTGGACCACTCCCCTTCCCTATAAAAACCGAAGCCCTGCAGCGTTTTTTCACTCTGCCTGTGTGTGCTGAAGAGATAGTGTAGGGAGAGAGCTGCTGCCTGTTAGTGATTTCAGGGACAGTTGAAAGTTTGCTGGCTAGTAATCGTTTTGATACTGCTCTGTTATTGGAGGGACAGAAGTCTGCAGGGGTTTGAGGGACATTTTAGCTTAGGTAGCTTTGCTGGCTAGTAATCTACCTTCTACTGCAGTGCTCTGTATGTAGCTGCAGTGGGCAGCTGTCCTGCTTCTGATCTCATCTGCTGACTGCTGCAATAACAGTAGTCCTTGTAAGGACTGCTTTTATTTATTTTTTTGTTGTTTTACTACTACTACTACTACTACTACTACTATAAGAGCCCAGTGCTATTAGTCTAGCAGTGTTGGGGAGTGGGACTGGTGTGCTAATCTGCTGCTCCTAGTAGTTCAGCAGCACCAACTTTAATTTTTTTTTTTTAATATTCATTTTTTTTTATTTTACTTTTTTTTATTTTACTACCGCTGTAGTAGTGTATAAGTTGACCTTTTAGGCATTATTTGCCCTGTAGGCATTATTTGCACACTGTTTTCTTCAACCCGCCATCTAGCTGTGTGACCTTGTTCACATTCTGTCTAAATATCCATAGTATTACCGTCTCCAGAAAAAACACCGGAGTGACTTTTTTCAAGCAGCCATAATATATTTTACGTAATCCGTATCCACCGCTGTTGTAGTGTATACGTTGACCTTGTAGGTAGGGATGGGCGAATTTTTTCGCCTCGTTTCGCCGAAAAAATGACGCCCATAGACTCGTATTGCAGCGTGCGGCAAAACAAAAAGACGCGCGTCAAAACATTTCGCCGCGCGACAAAATTTTTTTGACGCCCATAGACTTTAATGGGCGTCTGCGACATTTCGCCGGCGGCGAATTTTTGGCGAAGCGAAACGGGTCAAATTCGCCCATCCCTGCTTGTAGGCATTATTTGCACACTGTTTTCTTCAACCCGCCATCTAGCTGTGTGACCTTGTTCACATTCTGTCTAAATATCCATAATATTACCGTCTCCAGAAAAAACACCGGAGTGACTTTTTTCAAGCAGCATTCATATATTTTACGTAATCCGTATCCACCGCTGTAGTAGTGTATACGTTGACCTTGTAGGCATTATTTGCACACTGTTTTCTTCAACCCGCCATCTAGCTGTGTGAGCTTGTTCACATTTTGTCTAAATATTGATAAAAAAACTGGGCAAACAATGCCTACAAGGTCAACGTATGGCAAAAAATGACTATTTTCAGCATTTATATGGCATATTTTTTCTGGCAACTGTGCTTCAGTGGCTGCAACCAAAAAAACTGGGCAAAACAATGTCTACAAGGTCAACGTATGGCGAAAAATGACTATTTTCAGCATTTATATGGCATATTTTTTCTGGCAACTGTGCTTCAGTGGCTGCGTCCAAAAAACTGGGGCAAACAATGCCTACAAGGTCAACGTATGGCAGTTGTTTAAAGAGAACAGTAGATTACTAGCCAGCAAAGCTACCTAAGCTAAAATGTCCCTCAAATCCCTGCAGACTTCTGTCCCTCCAATACAGAGCAGTATCAAGCAGATTACTAGCCAGCAAACTTACTATCATCTGTCCCTGAAATCACTAACAGCTCTCCCCCTACACTATCTCTTCCAAGCACACACAGGCAGATTTTTCAGATACATTTTTGCCCTTGATCCCCCTCTGGCATGCCACTGTCCAGGTCGTTGCACCCTTTAAACAACTTTAAAATCATTTTTCTGGCCAGAAATGTCTTTTCTAGATGTTAAAGTTCGCCTTCCCATTGAAGTCTATGGGGTTCGCGAACCGTTCGCGAACCGCTCGCATTTTTGCGCAAGTTCGCGAATATGTTCGCGAACTTTTTTTCCGACGTTCGCTACATCCCTACTCTGGAGGAATAAAAACATTTTAGGTGATTAAACATCCAATATTACCTATTCTTGCACAGCATGGGAATAGCCAAATCCTAACTAATATTTTGTTGCAAGAAAAAATTGAATTTTCAAGTACTTCATCACCCGCGGGCAGCTTGATTTACCTTGAGAAACAAAGTACTCCCTTGTGCCACTGCCCTTAAGCCTTAAAGGAGAAGGAAAAGTTAAAATTAAGTAAGCCTTATCAGAAAGGTCCACCTAAATATACCAGTAAACCCTCAAAGTAGTGCTGCTCTGAGTCCTCTGTCAAAAGAAACACTGCATTTCTTTCCCTCTATTGTGTGCACATGGACTTCAGGATCAGACTTCCTGTTTTCATCTTAAACTTCCTTGCCCCGGAGGAGCAGTTTGCTCCTCCCCCCCCCTTCTCAGCTGTAATCTGAGCCCAGAACTCAGTGAGCAGAGAGAGACTCAGGCAGGAAGTGATGTCGCACCAAGCGAATACTGCAGCTGCTATCCTAAACAAACAGAGAGCTTCTAGAGCTCTTTACTAAGGTATGGTAAAACATTCTACAGAATAAATATAGCATTCTAACTTGCACTATTGCAGCTAATCTATTGGCAATAAAATGCCTACATAGCTTTCCTTCTCCTTTAAGCAGTGGTCCCCAACCTTTTATAGCGGTAAGCAACATTTAGATATGAAAAAAAGTTGGGGAGCAATACAAAAAAGATCCGAGGGGGTGCACAATAAGAGCTGTAATTGGTAATTTGGTAGCCCTTATGTAAACTGGCACCTACAGTTGGGTCTGTTTGGCAGGAAACAGGTCTTTATGCTTCCAAATAATGTCAAAAGTCAAAAATGAGCACCTGCTTTGAGGCCACTCAAACTGTTTGGTGAGCAAAATGTTGCTTGTGAGTCACAGGTTAAGGATCACTGTACTAGACCCTGCCATGAGTTATAGTCCAGAAAAATGTGGGTGGAACAATGGCAGTAACCATCTCTCAATCTGAACAGTAAATCTAATGAAGTTGTTTTTGGGCAATTCTCTGGTTTGGTCACCAGCTCCGTATCTCCCAATAGATCCCTGCCTCATGGATGCCACTGTTCTCAAATTATTGGAACAATACTATATAGCAAGATACCATGGTATTTAATGCTTAACAGGGGTTTTGTTTTTTTGTCCCAAAATAATTACAGTATATCATTATTATTATTACTACCCTTTTATTTATATAGTGCCAACATATTCCCTAGCGCTTTACATAGACATAGAAAAATAAAGCATTTCTACAGCATAGGGTTAGGCTTTTACATTACTCTGTGTATTTACATAAATCCTTTCTGGTTTAAAATTAAACAACAAACATAGATCTCAAGCCTAAATATTAATGGCAACAGTGTGCCTCTAATATACAGTATTAATTGACCTAAAATGTAGCAGCTTCTGTACTTATTTGACACGGAGATCAAGAGGCTTTTCCCCAAGCATTAATGTTGGCAAAATGATCTGACCTTACAGTACTACTCAGCTGTAAACTAAAATCTATTAATCATGCTGTATACAAGATACACATACATATGACCAAATGTATCTGAACACCTGCCTGTCCAACTTGCTTTAAATAATCAAGGGTATTATTATTATGATGTTGGTCCTCTCTTTACTGCTGTGTAAGCCTCTACTGTTCTGGGAAGGCTTTCCACTAGATGTAAGGGGGGATGGATTGCTTCTATTTAGCCACAAGGTTGGATTACTAAATTGGATACTGATGTTGGACTGATTTAGGGTTCCCATTAATCCCACAGGTGCTGGCAGTTCAGTTAGGTTAAGGACAGTTCTCCTCTGTGTAGGCCAGTCAAGTTCTTCCTTTCCCATCTCAGCCAACCCATTCTGTATGCAGGGCCGATTTACATACAGGGTACCCCTAGGCCCGCTGCTGTTCATCACCCCTGTCCCTTCCCCTTTATTTGTGCACATGCACAAATTTCATAATCAGGTTAGAAGGGGATTGGCGCATGGGAAATGTGAAAAACTATTGTATCTCATGATCAGCCCCAGAGCTTTCGAACCATGCTCAGCCCCCTAAAATCCTGCCGCCATAGGCCGGGCCTTGGTGGCCTTTCCACAAATCCGGGCCTGTCTGTATGGACTCCTGCCAACATCTGGTATTGCTAATTTGATGGTGTTTCCAGGGAGATTTTGATACATGGCAGTGAATGAGGACATTTTATTTTAGAAGTGTCTGAAGATGTCTAGCCATAAGTGGAGACTTCAAGCACACAAAGGATTGCAATGATAAAAGCATTGATATGATGCTGAAGTTCTAATCATGCGGGGCCAGAGTTATCAGTTTTATAGCAGATCTCCAAGATTGTTTTGCCTTCAAACTTGTATCTACTCAAATAAATAGTGGATGCCACTTAGCTACTGGTTGACGTAATGACTGCAGCATAAGCTCCCAGTGTCCATCTTCTGCTTTGGTATCCTGGTTGCCCAGAGAGGTCTGTCCAATAAGTTTCCTCCCATTAGTTATAGTTTCATACAGTGAGATGAGAATCAGACAGTGGGTTTTTCCAGGGTCCGGTAGGCCAAAGAGAAAAGTCTCATTAAATACTGTCACTTTGGATTTAGCCCGAAGACTAGATTTCTGGTGCTTCTGCTTATGCTGGTTGGTAAAAACATCTATTCTGGCATACACGTCTGTAAAGTAAAGGGGAAATAAAGAAAAATAGGGTAATGTCATGGTACAGGTAGATGAAAGTAGTAGTTTGGACAAACTGTATCTGTAGATTTATAAAAAAAAAACCTCAGCACCATCTGACCAATGTTGGTATAGGAATGTGCAAACTGCTCAAATTGTTACACATGAAACTGAAGCCACATAGAGAAAGTAGGCTACAGGTGGGCAAACAGAGGTACAATGTTCATGTATCCCCTAGAGTGGTAATAAAAGTGAAAAACTTGGAGAACTAAATTAATGTGTGTATGTGCCCTTAGTATAGGAATTAAATTGTTTTAGCCACTTGGATGTTGTGTGTCAAAATTAAAAATGTGAATTAAAAAGAAAGGGACTTTATCGACATATGATAAAGTTAGTGCTACCCAGACACAGTCATAATTTATGAGACCCCCTACTTGCAATGTAGTGCATCACATAGTTTACATGGAATTTTAGTTGATATGCTTGTTTACACATACCCCTTTACTTTTAAGTAGTGATGAAAGGTTACATGTTATTCCCTTCAACACGTATAAATGTTGGTATCTGATTTTTGTTAACACCCCTGTACTTGCAAGTAGGGATGTAGCGAACGGCGGAAAAAATGTTCGCGAACATATTCGCGAACTTGCGTCAAAAATGCGAACGGTTCGCGAACGTCGCGAACCCCATAGACTTCAATGGGAAGGCGAATTTTAAAAGCTAGAAAAGACATTTCTGGCCAGAAAAATGATTTTAAAGTTGTTTAAAGGGTGCAACGACCTGGACAGTGGCATGCCAGAGGGGGATCAAGGGCAAAAATTTATCTGAAAAATACATTGTTGACACAGCGCTGCGTTTTGTGCTGTAAAGGGCAGAAATCACACTACGTCACTCAGGTGATGTTTCTGGACACGGAATGTGAAAAAGCTCACACAGCTAGGTGGCACTTGGTTAAAGACTGGGCAAACAATGCCTGCAAGGGCAACGTATACAGTAGTGGGTACAGAATATATTATTGCTGCTGTAAAACCATCACTCAGGTGATGTTTACGGACACGGAATTATTATTGTTATTTAGACAGAATGTGAAAAAGCTCACACAGCTAGGTGGCACTTGCATACCTCCCAACTGTCCCTCTTTTGACCACTCAACCCCCTGTCCCTCTTTTGTACTGGAAAGTCCCTCTTTTCTCTGAACTGAACAGCCAGAAAAAAAACAGTTTCTAACTTAATTAGCTTTTGGCAGAGAGCTCAGAACAGCTAACAGGTGCAAATAAGATACTTTGTAACAATTTTGACTCTGGTTGGTGCTGGTAGTGGTGAACTACTAGGAGGAGCAGCACACCAGTCCCTCTTTTCTCTGAACTGAACAGCCAGAAAAAAAACAGTTTCTAACTTAATTAGCTTTTGGCAGAGAGCTCAGAACAGCTAACAGGTGCAAATAAGATACTTTGTAACAATTTTGATTCTGGTTGGTGCTGGTAGTGGTGAACTACTAGGAGGAGCAGCACACCAGTCCCACTCCCCAACACAGCTAGACTAATAGCACTGGGCTCTTATAGTAGCAAAGTAAAAAAACAAAAAAGAAAATAAAAGCAAGGACTATTGGGTTATTACAGCAGTCAGCAGATGAGATCAGAAGCAGTGCCCACAGCAGCTACATACAGAGCACTGCAGTAGAAGGTAGATTACTAGTCAGCAAAGCTAACTAACCTAAACTCACTGTCCCTCAAATCCCTGCAGAGTTCTGTCCCTACAATACAGAGCAGTATCAAGTAGATTACTAGCCAGCAAAAGTTACTATCAACTGTCCCTCAAATCACTAAACAGCTCTCTCCCTACACTAGCTCTTCCAAGCACACACAGGCAGAATGAAAAAACGCTGCAGGGCTTCAGTTTATATATGGAAGGGGAGTGGTCCAGGGGGTGTGGGGGTGGTCCAGGAGGGAGAGCTTCCTGATTGGCTGCCATGTATCTGCTGCTCTGGGGTGAGAGGGCAAAAATAAGCGCCAGCTAAGGCGAACCCAAATTGGCGAACGTCGCGCGACGTTCGCGAACATTCGGCGGACGTGAACGGTCGATGTTCGCGCGAATTAGTTCGCGGGCGAACAGTCCGCGACATCCCTACTTGCAAGTGACATGACTATTTGCTAACTTTATAAGTTTCATTTTCATTTGCAAAATATGCTATATAATGCTGCAGAATAAGCTTGTTGTGGCATCAATTGCAAAAACAAAGCTAGTTTATCTTTTACCTGCTATGTAACCATATAAGGGCAGGGACATATGCTCAGATTCAGGGAGTATAGTCACCCAGCGACAAATCTCCTCTTCTTCGGGTGACTAATCTCCCCGAACTGCCTCCCATGACCCTCAGTGTGCTTCATTTTCCGGAGTCGCCCGTAGTTGCCTCACAAGGAAACTTCGGGCGACTTCAGAAAACAAAGCACTCCGAGTGCCATACTGATGGCGATTTAAATTCTTGCCAGCGGGAGGCAGTTCAGGGAGATTAGTCACCCCGAAGAAGAGGAGATTTATTGCCGGGCGACTAAATCTCCCCGAATCTGAACATGTGTCTCTGCCCTAAGGTGGCCATACACTTATTGGCGGCAGGGCTGCTCCACTGGTATCAGATATCAGGCAGGCTTGATTTTTCTATCAAACAAGGACCGTATTGGGGGTGTTGATGAGGTCCTCCTCTGATGGGCCTGTAGGTCCCAGGGTGTGGGTTGCCAAATAAGGTCCAGATCAGCCAAAAGAGCAGATTGGCAGTGTATGGCCAACTTTATAAGCCAATTCCAACTTAAATTGTTGTCTTATATAAACTGTAGTGTTGCTTCTAAGGCTAGGGTCATACAAGGCCAAAATCAGTGGTGTAAATATAGAGGAAGCAGACCCCTGCAGAGGGGAACAGGGGGACCCGGACTGTGGGGTCTGCTTCCTCTATAGCTAGTAGAAAACCCCCTCCTCCACAGCTGCTCTCTTACTCGGGAGGGAGTGGGTGGAGTTGGAGTGCGGAATGGGTGGGGTGTAAACTGGACAGGAAGTGGGCGGGAGGATGGGGATTGGAGAGCCCTGGGCTCCTCTGTAGATTTTTTTGCAGGGGGCCCCAGCCCACACTAGTTATGCCACTGGCCAAAATCAGCCTGCTGAACTCTGATTTCAACCCTTTACCACAAGCAGAATCCTCTTCTCTAAGTGTGTGTCTGGAGCAGACACAAGGGTTCCAGACACCAATGAAGAGTATACTGCCTGCAGTAGGGGCTGAAATCGATCTGCGGATTTCAGCAGGCTTATTTTGGCCCCGTCTGGCCCTGGCCTAGCCTAAAGCAAAGGCACAATAGTTACCAGTGTGGGGGTAACAGCGCCCCCATTCTCCTATAAATCTGATAAAAATAGTACATTCTTTTTGTTTTTTAATAGAACATACCTCTTTCTGATATTGTGCTCAATGAACTGGTTTTGAATTTTAAAATTCCGACTTCTATCTTTTGTGCGGTGGGAAGACATTTTAAAGAAATCAAGACCTCGCCGATAACATCCTACAATGCAATAGAAAAGACAGGGTGGATTAGAGAGGCAATTTCAGCACAGAAACAAAATGTCTTACACTACAATCAACACTTGTCTTATATACGTTATATTGTTCTTATGTATGTTGAAAAGACATATTTATAACTGATTCTTTTAAGAAGGAGCCTGGAAAGTATATTAGTCTTGAAATATCAAGCAGACCATAAGGGCAGAGACACACGCTCAGATTTGGGGAGTCACCCGGCGAGAAATCGCCTCTTCTTCAGCGGCAACTTCGGGCGACTTCAGAAAATGAAGCGCGCCGATTGCCATCCCACCAGCTATTTAGATTCTAGCCGGCGGGAGGCAGTCAGGGGGACATTAGTCACTCGAAGAAGAGGAGATTTGCCACTGGGATAATCTCCCCGAATCTGATCGTGTATCTCTACCCGCTAAAAGAAGCCTGGATTCTTTGATGCCCCCTAGAGATGATTTAAAGGTGATAAGCAAGCATTGTCACTGTAAGGGGATCCTTCTTCTTTAAGGGTTTAGAGTTGGTTTGACCAACTCTGAATGCTGTGAAAAGTCCTAGGATTCTTCCAAATCCCAATTCAAATCCCAGATTCGGTGCATCCCTAACAGAAATGATTTATTCTTTACTTTAGACCAGGGGTCACCAACCTTTTTTACTCGTGAGCCACATTTAAATGTAAAAAGAGTTGGAGAGCAACACAAGCATGAAAAAGTCAACTAAAACTTGCCTCCAAGCCAAATATTCAAAAATAATCATCTGCTTTGAGGCCACTGGGAGCAACATCCAAAGGGTTGGAGAGCAACTGGACCACTGCTAGACAAATAAAAAGGTAAACTAAAAAGAGTGCTCCTTAAAGGGAAAACACCCTTTTTGGACATGCGCTCATTCAGCATAATGTAGAAACATTGCATGTGTGAACTTACAGACATTAAAGGAGTTTTTCATCTTTAAATGACATTTAAGTATGATGCAGAGCGTTGTATTGTGAGTTTGCAATTGGTCTTCATTTTTTATTATTTGTGTTCAATTATTATTTAGATTTATGTTCAGCAGTTCTCCACTTTTTAATTTTGGCAGTTGCTAGAGCCCAATTTAACCTAGCAACCAGGCAGTGGTTTGAAAGAGAGACAGGAATATGAATAGAGGGGGCCTAAATAGAAAGATAAGTAATACAAAGTAGGAATAACAATAACATTGTAGCCTCAAAGAACAATTGTTTTTTTTCTGTGGGGTCAATGACCCCCATTTGAAAGCAGGAAAGAGTTACAAGAGGAAGACAAATAATTAAAAACCATTTGAAAAGCTGCCTACAATTGGCCATTCTATAACATACTAAAAGTAAACCTGAAGGTAAATGACCCCTATAATATGGTTTTCTTACACAAACCATGGAAACCATGATACTAATAAGAATCGTTTCCTGACCCACCTTAGGCTCACAGTGTAATTACTTTGTGTCATTGTGAAGTGATCAATGCATTGCAGAGACACCACTATGGAATGCAAAGGGATCCCAGAATCCATTTCATAATGGAACAAGGTAATTATGGGCTTGGATCACTTTGTGATTGCAATCCGGTGTCTGCAGTAAAGTCAGACTGTTATTGAATCTGTAGAATTAGGTATGTATGCATGAAATATATTTATTTCTGGAATCAGTGTTTATTCATCTTCATTTTACATCAGCTCAACCGAATGTGCCCATGTAAAAAAAAGAATGTTTTCCCTTTTAAAATAAGGAAATGTGAGTGCTTGGCGATAAGGTCTATGGCAGCTGGTTAAGGAAGATAGCAGAGTTCAAGAAGATATCTATCTGGAAGACTTTCTTTTAGTTGCATATTAATATGCAAATGTCAATGTACCCTTTGATGGTTCTGTCATTTTTAGGAATCTAGGTATTCAAATAATTACTTCCTGTTAATGGACAATGAAAACACTTTTAAGACATAACAAAACAATAACCGTGACATTTCCGTAACAGTAAATGTCACTGAGAATTAAATATTAGGCGCTGTTTTTTTTTAAGACTTTTAAGACTGTGATGTAGGGGAAAAACAAAATCACTGCAGAAAAAACACTATCAAGAATGATATATTTATTTTCTGCCAATTCACACAAATTGTGTGTCGGATTTTTTTTGAAGGGGAACTCCACAAAAACACACAACTTTTTGAAAAGTAAACACAATTTCAAGCAACTTTGCAATATACATCATTTAAAAAATATGCAGACTTTTCATGATTTTTAATTGTTTCTGACAGTTCCCTAAGCCTAGCCCCCTGCTCTTCTGCTGATCTCTCTGACTACTTTGCTGAGCTGGCTGACTACTGTTACTTTGTATCAACAGCCAGCTGTACGGAACGCATTTTAGGACATCATCAGGAGAACACATGCTCCTGTGTGCGCTCTCCTTTCTTTTCTTTTCAATTATTTTTATTAGCATATTTAAAAACAGAAAGAACAAAGAGCAGCAAAGCAATAGCTTAGCATAACAATTGTCAATTACATAATAAAAAGAAATATAATGTAGCAATTCATTGTTAACAAAACATCAAATAGGACAATAACAAAATTCATCAAAAAAAACAAAACAAAATTATATAGAATAAAATAAAATAAGCTCTTCCTCTATATCAACAAGCATAAAATATTTACCCAAATAAAGAAAAAAAAATGATCACATCTTCAATCAGTCTTAGAATGACAATGAGCCAATTTAGATAATTCATCTGAATTATACATACATTTTTCTAAGAAAATTCTATCTTCAGACTTCAGAATTTTAAAAAGGGGAGACCAGATTTTAAGAAAATTTTCTCTAAGACCTAAATTACCATACCTAAAACCTATTGCTTCATCAATGCAGAGAGATTTAAGATAGGACAAAATAACCTTTAAATCTGGGGAAGTGTCTTGGATCCAATATAAAAAGATGGATTTACGAGTAGCGGCAATGACCAAATGAACAAAATTCTTATAATTATTCAAATTCTTAATATTTGGAGTACCGCCTTCAGAAGACAATGCCCAAAAATCTAGCAATGCAGATTCAGGAGACAATTTAAGATCAATATTCAATTTTTCTTTTAAAAAAATTTCAATCAAACTCCACAGCTTAGAAATGAAAGGACATTCCCAAACATAATGATATAAAGAAACATTCTCGGACTTACACTTAGGACAATAAGAAAGTGAAACACCCTCTGTATTCTTAAAGTAAGATAGCTTATAGCTTAAATGGATCAATCTAAAATGTTGAACTCGCCAACCCTCGCATTTAATAAGTTTATTGAGTTTTAATAGAAGATAATAAATGATGAGATGTAATGTTAATTTTCAATATGGATGACCACTTTTTAGCTAAAGTTTGTAAGGGATTGAGATTGTTAGGAGAAGACCTAAGACAAAAGTCAGTATATATGATATCCTGTTGTAGGAAAGATCCTTTATAATTTTTTGAAATCCTTTACATAAAGGAAGCTGATCAACAGCAACACTATTTTTATCTATAAGATCTAAGCCACATAGAAATCTCATATGAATTAATCTATCACATTCATTGAGATCAAATTTGATTTTCAAATCTTCCCACAATATTGGTGAACCAGAAGTACTATCAACTAAAGGTGGCCATACATGGATAGGTCCGCTCGTTTGGCGATGTCACCAAACGAGCGGATCTCCCTCCGATATGCCCACCTTGAGGTGGGCAATATCGGGCTGATCCGATCGTGGGCCCTAGGGCCCAACGATTGGATCCTAGCGTTCGCAAACGGGCGGTCGATTCGCGGGACCGCATCAACGAACAGATGCGGCCGCGATCCGACGGGATCCGCCGGGGGCCCCCATACACGGGCCAATAAGCTGCCGACTCGGTCTGTTGGCAGCTTTTATCGGCCCGTGTATGGCCACCTTAACTGTAATAGTTGGGAAATACCTTTTTTTCTCCAATATGGAATCAAAAAATTTCTTTCTGCTTGTGCGCTCTCCTAATGAAGAAGTATGCGGACTTGCCTCTTATTATATTCACTGATCCCAAGAGGGTGCAGTCACACCTCTGTGTTGCCCACATATGCTGTTGCGATCTGCCCCCTCGTGGCTCATTCCTCAGCCCTCCCTCCTCATTCCAGTTAAACAACTGGATTACAACATAGAAAATGGTATTTATTCATACATTTTGAAGAAACAGGTAACGGTGATGGATATATTAGCGCTTTCTGTGTTATGTGGGCCTCTATCAAATTTTAGTTTGGAAGCCGGTGTTCCCCTTTACATTTAAACGTTGCTGTGTAATATTAACCTCAGGGTAATGGAAGATGGGTAATTTTGGACCTGAATGAGCTGCTTTCCATCTTCCTAAGCAAACTACATATGGCAGAACATTTCCCTGTCAACAGAATGGAAAGCGACTGCTGGTTGGTTATGGGTGTTTGTAGGTCTGATCTGAGATTCAAAATTGACCCTAGAATTTTAGCTAGAGGTCCAACAGGCCCAACAAATATTGACCATTGATGGCATCTTACAGCAGTCCCTCTGGTTTATCACAATCTACAGATCGCCAGTCCAGACCTGAGTGATTTTGTTTGATTGCTGCAAGTCTTCCAAAGTAGACTATGGTGGTCAATACACTACATGTGACATTGTCTTAAAAAGCATGTGTCTTATATAAAAAGGTTGTAGAGTATCTTTCTTTACCTTTGTTTTTTCTTGTAGATCTTCATAAAGCTCCAACGATTTGGAGGCCTTTAAGCCCTGTAGGGCGACTCTTGTCTCTCCTATTAAGGTATGTCTTGAATATTTGTCAAAATCTTTTACCTTTTTCCACAAGAAAGAAACGAGACAGAGAAGTTAGTCTTAACTAAATAGAACAATGTAACAAGGACTGACACATCAACATTATCTGAGTAATGAAATGAATATTTATACTTTTGGTATTATACCTCGCAAGGACCAAACATGGAGTAGGTATCTCCCTTGCCCCATTAAACTCAAGAAATTACAAAAACAATTTTTTTGTGATTAAAACAATAAGCAAAAAGTAGAAGGGGAGTACTGTCCCTTTAATCTTAGAGTTACCTATCCTGCTGAATAGAAAACACGAATGGATCATGCAAGAAATGCAATGGTAGTAAAATGAAAATGCACATACCTCAAACTTCAGACTGGTAGATAGCAGCTGTGATTCTTTCAAAGTGCAGGTGAAGGACTCTACAAACACAGGGTTTCTGCTGTTTTTCACCACCTTGGTGTCCCATTCATGAATGATGGTCTGAACAGAGGAATCATCTGCTTTGGAGAATACCTTAATTCTTACAAATGGATCTCGACTATGTTCTGGGAGGTCTATGGCTTCAATTACATTAATAAGTAGGGCCATTTTTTTCTTATCATAGTAAAGGGACAGCTTCAGTTTCCCTCTAGACATATGTGGAGGATTGGAGTCCAAATCATCCAAACTTTCTGTACTTGGAGGTGAAGGAGTTAGACGCTCTTCCAACTTTTCCATTTCCTTTCGCATGAGTTGGATCTGAAAACCACAAAATCAAATTATAGCTTAAAGGGCATGTAAAGGCAAAAAAATAAAATCCCATTTTTACTTTCTTTAATGAAAAAGAAACCTATCTCCAATATACTTTAATTAAAAAATGTGTACCATTTTTATAAGAAACCTGACTGTATGCAGTGAAATTCTCCCTTCATTTACTGCTGTGGATAGGAATTGTCAGATGGTCCCTAACTACTGAGCAGGGAAACAATCATACTTACGAACAGCAGGGGGAGCCCCCGCCTTACTTCTCAGCCATGCAGAACTCAAGCAGCTTTGTTTATGACGATCCCTAAGAAGCCCAGACCACACTGAGCATGTGCACAGTCTTAGTCTTGCAAAGATGTTTAACAAAGTTACAAGATGGTGACCCCATGTGGCCAACTTTGAAAGCATAAATTATTTGTTTGATTAGGCTTGTGATGCCGTAAGTTCATGTTTATATTTAGTATACAAAATACAGCATTTCTGGCCTTATTCTATTTTAGACTTAACATGCCCTTTAAGTGCAATAGTTGCAAACATGCTTTCTACACCTTCCTGTGTAACATCTGTAACTATAAGGTCTGACCATAAGAATTTGCAACATGGAACTGCTTTCATAAAATCACAAACCTATTCATTTGCACGTGGTTCCTTCATCTAGGGACATGTTTGACTTGAAGCTTCATCTACTGTACTTATATGCATGACATAAAGCTTCACCTAAGACAGTGATCACCAACCAATGGCTTGTGAGCATCATATTGCTCACCAACCCCTTAGATGTTGCTCACAGTGGCCTCAAAGTAGCTGCTTATTTTTTAATTCCTGGCTTGGAGGCAAGAATAAGTTGAGTAAATACCAGTTGTACTGCCAAACAGAATCTCCTGTAAGTTGCCAGTCCACATAGTGGCTATAAAATAGCAAATTACATCCCATATTTGGCATCCCCAGGGATTTTTTCATGTGTTGTTGCTCCCAAACTCTTTTTAGATTTGAATGTGGCTCATGGGTAAAAAAGGTTGGGGATCCCCGATCTAGGGATATGTGTGCCATGAAGCTTCATCTAGGGATGTGCATGGCATGACTCTTCTTTCAGGGATATGCATGGCTTGAAGCTTCATCTAGGGATGTGTATGATATGAAGCTTCATTCAGGGACATGCATAACATGAAGCATCATCTAGAAATATGATTGGCATGAAGCTTCATCTAGGGAAATGCGTGGCATGAAGCTTCATCTAGGCATATGTGTGCCACAAAGCTTCATCTAAGGATATGCTTGACTTGAAGCTTCATCTAGGGATATGCATGACATGAAGCTTCATTCAGGGACATGTGTGACATGATGTCATGATGTGTCATCTACAGAAATGAATGGCATGAAGCTTCATTTAGAAATATGAAAGGCATGAATCTTCAACTAGGGAAATGTATGGCATGAAGCTTATGAAGCTACTGTGAAATAAGTGCACAGTACAACATTGTAGGTGCAAGATGTCCCTGTATTTTAACACCTGTCTTTACGCAATCAAATGTTCTAATAACATTCTGCACCCACATACAAATACTTCAGCACCAATTGATACAGTGCAGGCAGAAGGCATGTAAGTGACTGTCCGTATGACACTCATGTACCTTGCGCGATTGTGCTCCGTTAACAATGGTATAAACTTTTGTGTCTGTACTTGCATCTACTCTAGCAGTAATCTCATCACTTTATGACACGCACAAAAACTTGGAGCTATTAGAAAAGTCGCTCACTGTTGTGTATTCCAGCAAGTTTTGTGCTTTGCAAATTGTACACTGCTAGTTAACAAAGCCCTTTAGTGTATGCATAAGGGTCAGGACACCGGGCGTTTTGAGGAGATTTGGCGACTAATCGCCTCATCTTTGTGGTGACCAATCTCCCCAAATCACTCTGCGCCGGCTAAAACTATTCGTTTTCCGAAGTCGCCCGAACTTTCCTCATGAGGCACAGTGTGGCCTTACCCTAAAAGTCTGTATTTGTCATTATCATTGATTTATACAGAATGAGCAACGCTTATAATAATATATAACAAACCAGGAACTTACAATTTACAAATAAAGGTTAAAGAATAATGATAGACCTGTTCAGAAGACCTTACACATTTGCATGTATTTGTACAACATGAGGAAATATTTGGCACATTATCCTGACTGCTATTAGTTAGTTACACGTTGATATTTACAAACTTTGAATGTCACCGAGATAAGATTATATTTTCCTGAAAGGTTCAGAGTACAGTTCTAAGTGCAGTCATGATGTGGGTTTATAGCTGTATATAAGCTACATCCTTCAAACACAAACATGTTTTAATCACGATAGTTTCCTTCTATCGCATGCAAATGACTAGTATATCAAATCATTGACCACCACAGTCAAATAGAAGCCTAGTTAACTGTGGGAATAATCCAAAATGTCAATACATAACCCTTCATGTCCTGCTATATGCCATTAGAATCCACTGCTTGGGGCATTGCCATAATATTTATTACAGCATAACAATTGGGGGCAGACTGGGTCACAGTTATTGTAAAGAATGTACATGTACTGGCCTTCAACAGTATTGTTTATTTTGCAAAGGTGAATGCAGCGAGCAAAGTGCAGAAAAAAGCAGCATTCGCCAATATTTCGCATTTTGCACACTGCGTTTGGCTGTGTTAAAATAGTCGAAGACCTCCATGCTCCGATTCAGAGTGCAGAGCTCTGTAGCACAGCCTTTGGATCCAGTGTTGGATTATATATATATATATAGAGTTTGGGTAGCTGGGATCAGTTTTCCTGGGGTAACACAGCCCATGGCACAAGCACAACTCATGAGAGTATAGTCTCTTTTTGGCAGTTTATTGTCTCTTGCAGAAAAAATAAACAAAACAAACAATTCAAAATAAAATCCTTGCCACTTAATGGGCTTCTAACTAATACAGGTCAGTTTTCCTAACTAACAGGGAGAAGGCCTACCGCCTGTCTCCCCAAAACAAAGAACATACAGGAAGATATAAAATCCCAAACCTTTTGGTGATTTCAATCCCTCTCACACAGACAGCTTTCCTGTGGCTTGAGCTGCCTCTTTAATTAACCACCTGAAATACATCAGTACAACTCAAAACACCCGGGCTGGACTAGCAGCTGTTAGGAACCTGGGGCATAAATAAGCTCCGTCCTGGACTTTCCCAGGTATCCTAGTAGTGACCTCACCACAATATATATATATATATATAATGAAAATGAAAAAATGACCAACAACACTGAGATATCTTGTGAATTGTTGAAAGTGTATTGAAAAATCACATGTAATGCCGACGTGTCATTTCGATCCACGCAGGGACCTTTCTCAATTTACCTTGCACCCGAAACTCTAAAAGCGGAGTGCCTATGTCATGCAAACTTTTTTGGAATTTCAATTACCATTGATCACTTGAGATAAAAAAGAGTCAGAACCCCAAACAAAGGAATCCCAGAATTCTTGGAAACGTATGACATAAGAACTCACGGGCATAAAGATATCTCTTCAGAGCACAGAAAAACAAGGAACTGCTCATATAACCAATCAGATGGTTTTTCTTCAAGGTCAAGGTACTAATAACCATGGGGCCCATTTACTTAGCTCGAGTGAAGGAATAGAATAAAAAAAAACTTCGAATTTCGAATGTTTTTTTTGGCTACTTCGACCATGGAATGAGCTACTTTGACCTTCGACTACGACTTTGAATGCGAATTGAATGTTTCAAACTAAAATTCGTTTGACTATTCGACCATTCGATAGTCGAAGTACTGTCTCTTTAAAAAAAAACTTTGACTCCCTAGTTCGGCACCTAAAACCTACCGAAGTCAATGTTAGCCTATGGGGAAGGTCCCCATAGGCTTTGCAATCTTTTTTTGGTCGAAGAAAAATCGTTCAATCGATGGATTAAAATCCTTTGAATCAAACGATTCAAAGGATTTAATCGTTCGATCGAACGAATTGTGGTAAATCCTTCGACTTCGATATTCGAAGTCGAAGGGTTTAAATTCGACAGTCGAATATCGAGGGGTAATTAACCCTCGATATTCGACCATAAGTAAATTTGCCCCCAAGACTAGCTTAAGAATGGAATCCATCCAAGTCAGGGGGCTCCCGGGGGACTCTGTATACTCAAAATTTTATTCTTCCCCAATAACAAGCCCAGAGAGAAAATGGTGGGACAAAATTTCATGATGATTTTAAAAAGGTTTGCCAGCAGTATAAAACATAACATAACTTGCCTTTGAGTCTTGTTCTTTTCTGGTTATCTCTAGAAAGCTTGGAGCTACACTTTTCAATATGATGTTGCTGGTAGTTTTCTTCTCAGCATGTGTTCCATTAAGGTATGTCTTTTCTGCAATGTAAAGTTGCATAAAAATCTGTATAGCGTCTGTGTAAAACCTCACCCTACCTGAGAATAATATGTAAATTACTCTTTCCCAAGTCTATTCATAGCCAGGGCTCGTTCCCTCCACCCCATTCATATGGAAATACAATTATAGGACCTGTTATCCAGAATGCTCAGGACTTTGGGGTTTCCAGATATTGGATCTTCCCGTAATTTAGATCTTCATATCTTAAAGGACAAGGAAAGTCTAAAATAGAATAAGGCTAGAAATGCTGTATTTTGTATACTAAACATAAACATGAACTTACTGCACCACAAGCCTAATCAAACAAATGATTTATGCTTTGAAAGTTGGCCACAGGGGGCTGTCATCTTGTAACTTTGTTAAACATCTTTTCAAGACCAAGACTGTGCACATGCTCAGTGTGGTCTGGGTTTCTTAGGTCATAAATTATCAAAACAGGGAAACAAACAAAGCTGCTGGAGTTCTGAAAGGCTGGGAAGTAAGGCGGGGGCTCCCCCTGCTGTTCATAAGTATGATTGTTTCCCTGTCAGCAGTTAGGGGCCGTCTGACAATTCCTATCCACAAAAGTAAATGAAGGGAGAATTTCACTGCATATAGTCAGGTTTCTTATAAAATTGGTACACATTTTTTAATTAAAGTATATTGGAGATAGGTTTCTTTTTAATTAAAGAAAGTAAAAATGGGATTTAATTGCTTTGCCTTTACATGCCCTTTAAGTCTACTCGAAAATCATGTAAATATTAAAGAGACCCAATAGACTTGGTTTTGCTTCAAATAAGTATTGCTTATATATTAGTTTGAGATCCAATACAATGTACTATTTCATTATTAAAGAAAAATAGGATATTCATTTTTAAGAATTTGGATTATTTGGATAAAATGGAGTCTATGGGAGATGGCTGTCCTGTATTTTTGAGCGTTCTGGATAATGGGTTTCTGGTTAATGAATTATATACCAAATATCATATTTGATGTAGCTTCAGAAGGGTTCTCTATATGAATAAATATAAATCCATGTAATAAACATGTAAATATGAAATAAATCCAATAGGCTGGTTTGCTTCAAATAAGGATTAATTATATATTTGTTTGGGATCAAATACAATGTACTTTTTTATTATTACAGAGAAATAGCATATTCATTTTGAAGAATTTTGATTATTTGGATAAAATGGAGTCTGTGGGAGATGTCTGTTTTGTAATTCAGAGCTTTCTGGATAATGGGTTTCCCGATAATGAATTCTATACCAAATATCATATTTGATGATCATGTAGCTTTAGAATTGCTCTCTATATGAATATATATTTATATATATATATATATATATATATATATCCTCATATTTTGCAACAGGGGGCACTATATTCAGTATAATTCACGTTTCAGTGAGGCATGTAACAGAAGTGACCTCACTAAGCTCTGATTATAACCAATGACATCACTAAGCTCTGATTATAGCCAATGACATCACTAAGCACCGTTTGTAAGGATATAATTTACAGAACATTCATGGTAAGTTCATTCAGTAAGTAATGTAATTCTAATGGAAGTTCTGCCAGTCTTACCGTTTCTAGCAAGAGATTTTCTGTATAGTAGGTACTTGTAGAAGTTGTAGACTAAAATGAAGACTGCCACCAGGAACAAAAATATTGCCACCCCCAGAAGAATGTATTTAACCAAATTGGAAAAGGGGAGAAATATTTGGAACGTAGAGAGGGCAATTTGCAACATTCTCCCTGTTGGAGAAGAGAAAAGGTAGATTAAATATACATAACTATATACCAATAGCTATATATGTGGATAAAACATACATTACTTAAAGGCACTAGGTACAAATAACTACATAGCTATAGCTGTAGTGCCTGTTACCTACATTGCACTGACATAATTACAGAAAAAATATCATAATTACATTAGTCCATGTCCCGGTCAGATTTAAAAACTACTACCATGGGCATACAAAACCCATGGGCAGTTTACCTCTTATGCCTTCCTAGGCTAAATTGTTGTCTGCACCCTTTCACAACGATAGCCTGTTGACTAATGGCCCTAAACCCTGCCTGCCACATTTACAAAATAAGGCAAAATTAATTATTACCCCTCCCAACACAGTTGGAAGTAAAAACTGTAAAACAGGTTTTTAAAAAAAGCAAAACAACTCCCTAATTCTATGCATGTTTTTAAGTATTGGATCAACCTTTCTCCTACAGTTCTTACATGTGATGAGGGTCAGATTATAATAAATTTAAGAGATTGGTGTAGCTATTAAGCAGTCTGGGGCCATAAAAAGTACTATATGCACTAAATTATATGAGCAAAAATTAATGAGCAGAAAAAACTATACATTACCAGACTGTCTCAGACACAAGGAGCAAAACTGGATTCAGTAAAGAGTATATTCAGGGTGGCGCTCTCCAGTGTATGGAACATTTGATTGTAGCTGAGGCCCACAGGAAACCATCTGATGGAAAAATGAATGCACAATTTACTAATTATAAACCCAGAATATTAACCATAGTGGGAAGATCTGACAATGTACAATGATCCAGCATGATTACACACACCTAATATCTGTATAACTGAAGGTCAGTCAATATTTTAAAGTCATGCTCAGTTTTTTCTATAGTCGGTACCCACTGCCAAGAGTATGGAGGCTAAAGTCCAGCTGGGACAAAAGAACAGAAGAAATGGGACAAAAGTAATCATGTATTCGTTAGTTAGTGCAGGGGTCCCCAAACTTTTTTACCCGTGAGCCACATTCAAATGCAAAACAAGCATGAAAAAAGTCCCTGGGGATGCCAAATAAGGGCTGTGATTGGCTATTTAGTAGCCCCTATGTGGACTGGCAGCCTACAAGAGGCCCTGTTTGGCAGTAAATCTGTTTTTTATGCAAACAAAACTTGCCTAAAAACCAGGAATTCAAAAATAAGCACCAGCTTTGAGGTCACTGAGAACAACAGCCAAGGGAATGGTGAGCAACATTTTGCTCGCGAGCTACTGGTTGGGGATCACTGCTATAGTGCCATGAATGAATGAATAAGATCCTGGAGTCCTGGAAAGGCAAGAGGAGATAATTATGCCTTTACCTCGAAGCCAAAACTTGGATCAATATTTTGGCTGTGACTAGTGATGGAGGAATTTGCGCCGTTTCGCTTCGCCGAAAAATTCTCGAAATTCGCGAAACAGCAAAAAATTCGCGAAACGGCGCCGGCGTCTCGTTTTTGACGCCGGCGCCCGTTTTTGACGCCGGCGCCCGTTTTTTTCGACGCCGGCGCCCGTTTTTTACGCTGGAGCCCGTTTTTGGTGCCGGAGTCTGTTTTTTCGAAAAAAAATTTTTGGACGCCGGCGAATTTTTGCCGCAAATTTTCGGGGGCGTTTTGCGAATTTATTCGCTGGCGGCAAAACGCGCAAATTCGCCGCAAATTCGAGCCTGGCGAATAAATTCGCCCATCACTAGCTGTGACTCAAGGTTTGACAAGTATGTCACATGGTACAATCTAGGATTGTCCGGTTTTATATTCCCTACCACTCTGTAGAATAATTTGACTAAAAAATACACATCAAACCATAATGAAGACTGAAATCTTTACTTTTCTATATTCTATGCAATTTTATTGCATATTGAGCTCCGTCTATTTAATCTGGACGACAGCAAGTCATAGTCTCCACCCCAAAAGAATATCCTTTAGTGCTGTAGTGTACATGGGTTTCCAGTAAACACTAGTGATTGTTCCACTCCCAGGGAAAGATTGTCTATTCAGTCTCCTAAGAAAAACAACTTTCCATCTTGACTGGTTGTTTTATGACCTACATGACAAGCCATTGCTCCATGTGTTCTCATGGCACATTTACTAAAGGGCAAATTGTGCTTTTTTAGTGAAATTTGCCAAAATTACAATTCCCAGCAAATTCACCTATTTACTAAAAAGCTATAAGGACAATTCGCTAGCCAAAATGCTCAGTTTTGCACCGTTTCACCAGCAAATTTTCGCCAGCAACAATCCTCTGGCAAAGTTTCTCCAGCGAAAATTTTCTAGCCAAAATCCGGTAATTTCTCAAAGTTCGAACGGTACCGTCTTTTGCCAAAGTGTACCTCGCCAGGTTCAGGCTGGTGAACTCCCATTATAAAGATAGAGCAGTCACTTGAATCATAATCTACATTGCCTTTTCCATGCTACTTTTCTCCTTGCTGAAAATTCTCTGGTGAAAATTCTGTAGATCACTTTCCCCACTACTATTGTATGGGGAAATTTATGCAAAGAATTTACGCCAGGAGAAAATTCACCACATTTCTCTTGAAAAAGTGAACTTACGATTCTAGTAAATATGGAGATGTGTTGTGAAAATACACCTGGCGAAGTAAGGCGAACTTTGGTCAGATGAAGAGAAACTTGTGCCCCAAAAACCATTCTAAACTCCCGAAATCCAGTGTGATTGCTCAGGTTGAAAATAAAGCACAGTGACCCCCTGTGAGAGGGTTCTTTATCTTTTCTGGAAGAAAATGTGCCCTTTTTATGTGCAGTCTAGATATCTCTTTGTGATCAAACTACATGTGATCTGACCTTTCAAAAATATACTGTAGTGAGTTTATGAAGCAGAATAAGGACAATGTTTGGAATATAACTCATTTGTAAGTGAATCGTTTGTGTTTAAAGACAGAAGACCTGGAGCCATAACTTGTAAAGAGATCAAGCTTTAGCGACAATGACAAATCCCCTTATACCCTGCATAGCACTGGAACATATAACTAAATAACAAATTAAATGAAAGAAATTAAGTTTTAATCTTAAGAGTGGAATGGCGTATATATGACATAAATATAATTTTATCTATTAAACGTGCTGCTTCTAATATCTAAATGTTCACTCTCTAAATCTTTTATCATACATGGAAAATCTTTCCAGAAGACTAGCAGAATATGAAAAGAGTCACATGAAGCACTTTTGTTGTCCGACACCCTACAAGAGCAAGCAACAAGAATATGCAAGTTGTGGACAGCAAACACATTACTCACAAAATAACTAGTGGTAGACGTTTTTCCTGAAGAGCTGCATACCATGATGCAGCTCCACCTTGCTCATGCTACAGCACTATGAGTTGCACTGCTGCTTCCGTCCAGTTGAATCTCAGAGCCACAACATAGAGTCCTGAGCAGAAGGGTAAAACCAGCACTTACATTGACAATAAAATCAAATATGCCACTTTCAGATGTTCACACAATTTCGACCTGTAATAAATCCAGTCCCCATTGATAAGACAAAAATCAATGAGGATGGAAGAGTTCCTCTCATTCGATCCACCCAAAACACGAAAACCTTCTTCTTGGTCTTACACCATGGATCAGATATTTTTTTTTCACTGGGTTTCAGCTCACTGTTACAATCCAAAATGTTTTCAGGACTTCCTTAAATGTAATTTTGGCTGGGCACCCCATCCATTGCTGTAGGTTCCATTTTGGAGGACAAATCCTGCAGTCGGAGAACCACTGTCATAACCTGAAGGGTTATGGGATTATTAAAACCATTCTACCTGCCTCCCATTGGCTGTCCTTGTGGTTCTCAGTCAGTAGTGATGTGCAGGTCAGGAAAAACTCAACCCACATCCAACCCTAACCCGAATAATGTTGCCATTGTAGGACACACATCCCACCCATACCTATGTCTTCGTGCTCTGTATCTTACTTCTGTGCATGCCTCTGGTTCCAAGACAGGGATCCCCAACCTTTTGAACCCGTGAGCAACATTCAGAAGAAAAAGGAGTTAGGGAGCAACACAAGCATAATAAATGTTCTTGGGGTCCCAAATAAGTGCTGTGATTGGCCATTTAGTAGCCCCTATGTGGATTATCAACCTACATTGAGGCTCTGTTTGGCAGTGCACCTGGTTTTTATACAGCCAAAACTTGCCTCCAAGCCTGGAATTCAAAAATAAGCTCCTGCTTTGAGCCCACTGGGAGCAACATCCAAGGGGTTGGGGAGCAACATGTTGCTCATGAGCTACTGGTTGGGGACCACTGCAAGACATGAATCTTCAGGAACAGTGGAAGACAGCATTTCCCCCAGTCTGACCTGCACCCAACTATAACGCACAATAGTTGGCCAAATTTCAACACCAACCTGCCCAACCAGTGGTCAACCCACAGGTTGCTTCACGTTTCGGGTCAACTTGCACATCACTAGTTCTCAGCCCTTAACACCCACTACAACATATTCTGGCAAAGAAACATCAGTAATTGCACTTTCAGGCAGTTTGCATTTGTCAATGGAAGGTGTGAAGGGTAGTTTTGTACTCTTAACTGCCATCTGAAATACTGCTGCAGGGAAAACACCTTGGGGCAGATTTACAAAATTCGAGTGAAGAATTCGAATGTAAAAAAATTCGAATTTCGAAGTATTTTTTGGGTACTTCGACCATCGAATTGGTTAAATTCGATCGAATTCGATCGAATTCGAACGATTCGAAGTAAAAATCGTTCGACTATTCGATAATCGAAGTACTGTCTCTTTAAAAAATACTTCGACCACCTACTTCGGTAGATAAAACCTACTGAAGTCAATGTTAGCCTATGGGGAAGGTCCCTATAGGCTTGCCTGTGATTTTTTGATCGAAGGATTTTCCTTCGATCGTTGGATTAAAATCCTTCGAATCGTTCGATTCGAAGGATTTAATCGTTCGATCGAACGAAAAATCCTTCGATCGATCGATCGCAGGATTTGCGCAAAATCGTTCGACTTCGATATTCGAAGTCGAACGATTTTAGTTCCCAGTCGAATATCGAGGGTTAATTAACCCTCGATATTCGACTATTGATGAATCGGCCCCCTTGTGTGTCTTCAGTCGTAGATTCTCATTGTTATGTATATGCTTTAGCAGCATGCTTATAACTAGAAGATCCTGATAAATTTAAATATCAAAGAGATCTGTAATGAAGACCCCATAAGATATTGTTTTGGTTTTAATGTTAGACAATTACAGAGAATGTTGCAGATTCTGTTTTAAAGGAATGCTGAAGTTGCAAATATTTTTTTAATATCAAAGGTTCAAAGCCACTGTGCTTACAGCTTCAAATCCTGTTTTGCTCCTTCCTGTGAATGTGTGTTGTAAACATAAGCCATTTATACCATCTCTCCACCTTCAGGCACAATTATGTTTTTTTTTTCTTAAAGTAACATGCTCTGTCTGTCACTATTGTGCAACTTTATGAGAACAAGTGAATGACAGATCAGTGACATTTTGATCACCCCAGATGCCTGTAGAAATAAGACTTGCATATCCAGTGGTATTAAAGCAAGGGACAATCAAGGTTCCTCCAGCAACACAGTATAGGACAGCTCCCAGTGAAGGAATTGTATCACAGGTGCAAGGTGTGAAATAAATAGATCTTCTAATAAATACAAGAGTAACACCCTTTAAAGGCACTCTTCCATTACTAGTGTCATTAAATCAGAAATTGATTATGATACACTCTTAAAAAAGCTGATTATAATATATAACGTATTGTGATTGAAGTAATTAATATGCCTAACTTGATAATACACATTCTTTAATTCATTGTTTAAAAAATAAAGTGCAAGTGCTCTAAATAAAAAGCCCCAAAGTGACATGTTTTTTCAAAATGCATCAGTTAAGAGTGCTGCTCCAGCAGACTTCTGTACTGAAATCAGTTTTTTTATATTTAATTTTGAATTCTGACATGGGGCTAGACATGTTGCCAGATTCCCAGGTGCCCCCAGTCATGTGACTTGTGCTCTGATAAACTTCCTTCACTGTTTACTGCTGCACTGCAAGTGGAGTGATATCAACCCCCTCCCTCCCTCCCCCCCCATCAGCCCATCAGCAGAACAATGGGAAGGTAACCAGATAACAGCTCCCTGATAGATATAAGAATACCACTCAACAGTAAAGGTGGCCATACACAGGTAGATGTCGCCAAACGAGCGGATCTCTCCCCGATATGCCCACATTGAGGTGGGCAATATCGAGCTGATCTGATCGTGGCCCCTTGGGCCCAACGATCACATAAGAATGAAGGTGATACGGCCAGTTGGATCACGGGACCGCATCAACGAACAGATGCGGATATGATCCGACGGTTTTCTTAACCGGTCCGATTGGTATCTGGCCGGCTTTTGGCCAGATATCGACCGGGGACGCCCGTCGGATGGCCCCACACATGGGCCAATAAGCTGCCGACATGGTCTGTCTGCAGCTTTTATCGGCCCGTGTATGGGGGCCTTTAGGCTATGGGCACACAGGCCTGCTTTATTGGGCTGATCTCAGCCTGTGTGTGGCTGCCTGCACACAGGCTGTTTGGATTCAAAACAATGGAGCAGGGGCACTGAGCAGATCTGCTTCTCTCATCCTGCATAATTACTGTGCAGGATACTGTGTGTCCATAGCATTAAAATTCATGACCCACTGCGACTCCTTCAGTTATACTGAGTGGGAGAAACAACAGCCTGCCAGAAAGAAGTTCCATGACTCTTTCTGAAAGCAAGTGACCAGGCAAAATGACCTGAGATGACTACACACCAAAATTACAACAAAAAAAATACACTTGTTGGGTTGGAATGACATTTTATATGGTAGAGTGAATTATTTGCAGTGTAATTTAGGAATAAAAACGACACCATAAAAATCATGACAGAATCTCTTTAACAAACTCTTTTAAAAATGGGGGTTTGTGATAGAGTTCTCTGCCGAGATGTGGCTGCTAATAATGCTTGTTAAAGCTCAGCTTTACTATAGGCATTACACCAGAATAGTACCAGAATTTATCTACACCTGAATGCACCCAAAGATAATTATCACCCAGACACCCACCCTCTCAGCTGACACTCACTCCCCTCCCTCACTCCAGGACTGGGCCCCCCAAGCAATACACCCTAGACAATTGACTATACTGCCAAATCCTAGTTCCAGCCCTGTCCCATACATTTTACCAATGCTGGAAGGGCACTTTACTGCATTGGAAGTGCTGTTATATGAATCCAGAGATCCATGCATCCATATTTAATAGTTTGGCACATTGTAGTTGACTGTTGGTTGTTCTTGACCACATTTATGGACTATTGCTTGCTGTGTTTATTTTTTTGGGGAGGGGGGCAAGTTTTTATAGGATCAAGCTAAATGCACAATCTAGTTTTTCTAGGCATATCTGCACTACAAATCCTATGGATTTGATCAAGGCGGAGTTGATTATACAAAGGTTGGAATTTCCTTGTTAGGCTCTAAAGATATTGCTGTTTAATGCAGCAATATGCCATATTTTCAGCCCACCAAATCACCTCTTCCTCTTGTCTGTTCCAGTACAGGTATGCTACCTGTTAACCAGAATTTTCGGCTTTCCGGATAATGGATGTTTCTGTAATTTGGATCTTCATACCTTAAGTTTACTAGAAAGTCATTTTAACATTAAATAAACCCAATAGGCTGGTTCTGCTTCCAATAAGGATTAATTATATCTTAGTTTGGATCAAGTACAGGGTACTGTTTTTATTATTACAGAGAAAAAGAAAATAATTTTTAAACATTTGGATTATTTGGATAAAATGGAGTCTATGGAAGACAGCCTTCCCTTAATTCGGAGCATTCTGGATAACTGGTTTCCGGATAATAGATCCCATACCTCTACAACATAATTCCCCTCTGCCCATTAAAAAAATTGTCCCCTTTCATTCATATTCTGTTCGGAATCTTACTAATAAAGTGTCCAATCTCCCCTGATGAACAACTATATGTTTTATGCCCTAACTCCTCACTTACCGGTAAATACAGTTTTGACTCCCCATATTTATATTACCCCATATTTCCATAACGGTGTCACACTCCAATCCCTTTTAAAGCATTTGAAGACAAATGTGCATGCTCAGTAGGCCTCAAGAGGTGGGAGCTGCTATCTCTAAACCTGTTAGTAAATGGACTACAATATGATAAAGGGAAAGCATAACTATTGTAAATTGGGTTTATTTTCCCTTAAACAAACAGTAAAGCATGGCAGGCAGATTATTTCTAATACCACTTGTTCAATGGCCAGATGATATTAAATGATAATGTCATATAAAGTAGTCTGTAGGACCCTTGAACATACTGAGAACCACAGAAATTCATTGGAGGGTCACATCTCTTCCAAAGGCCTCCAGCTGGATAACCATGTCATAGTTTACTGTATGCACTGCAAATGTACACATGGAATGTAGCTCTTCTTGTTCTAAAGAAACAACACCTGTTGGAGAGCCATATTATACATAAAAGAACATGTGCTACAAGGAAGTCTATGGAGCCCCTTGAGCATAAATATCAATTAGATGGCTAAATGTGGCCCTCAGGCCTTTAGTTGGACAGCCTTGCTTTATTCCATCAGGTACAACAGGTTTACTTCTGATCTCCTGTTAGAGGGAACAGTCCAATACCTGTATCTGCTGCTTTTCTTGTCTCAGGCCAGTGTTTACTTATTGCTTTGTCTTAGATATCTTGCAAACAAGATCAGCTACATACCATATGTGTTCCCCAAAGCTAATCTTTAAACTTGTTTGCAGATTATGGCATATCTAAAAAAAGGGACAAACGAATGCACCTTTTGTACACAGACTTCAGTAAAGACCTTTTCTTGCTAGAACAAACCCTTTCACTGCTAAAAAAAATACTTGGAGGCTGGTTAATGTGATACTAGTGGGTCAACTTGTCCGTAACCTAATTGCACTTATATTAAATGATATGGAATGCATGGCATTTTGACCATTGCAGTTGCCTGTCACTGATTGTTGACAAAATGGGAAATATTCCACCCTTCCCAGATGCAGGCAGTGACATCTCTAGGATCATGATCCATAGTCCTTAAAGGGATACTGTCATGGGAAAAAATTTTTTCAAAATGAATCAGTTAATAGTGCTGCTCCAGCAGAATTCTGCACTGAAATCCATTTCCCAAAAGAGCAAACAGATTTTTTTTATATTCAATTTTAAAATCTGACACGGGGCTAGACATATTGTCAATTTCCCAGCTGCCCCAAGTCATGTGACTTGTGCTCTAATAAACTTCAATCACTCTTTACTGCTGTACTGCAAGTTGGAGTGATATCACCCCCCTCCCTTTTCTCCCCCAGCAGCCAAACAAAAGAACAATGGGAAGGTAACCAGATAGCAGCTCCCTAACACAAGATAACAGCTGCCTGGTAGATCTAAGAACAGCACTCAATAGTAAAAATCCATGTCCCACTGAGACACATTCAATTACATTGAGAAGGAAAAACAGCAGCCTGCCAGAAAGCATTTCTCTCCTGAAGTGCAGGCACAAGTCACATGACTGGGGGCAGCTGGGAAATTGACAAAATGTCTAGCCCCATGTCAGATTTCAAAATTGAATATAAAAAAATCTGTTCGGTCTTTTGAGAAATGGATTTCAGTGCAGAATTCTGCCGGAGTAGCACTATTAACTGATTAATTTTGAAAAAAATTTTTTTTCCCATGACAGTATCCCTTTAAGGGCAGTGGCTGACAGGGAGACTTTGGAAATCTAAGTGATCCGAGAGCCATCCCGCTTGCAATTTTCATTCTAGCTGTGGGAAGGCAGGGGAGGC
This sequence comes from Xenopus laevis, assembly GCF_017654675.1. Lineage (NCBI taxonomy): Eukaryota > Metazoa > Chordata > Amphibia > Anura > Pipidae > Xenopus > Xenopus laevis. Next base: position 25,317,704 of record NC_054377.1, on the reverse strand, counting down.
AGTTCGGGAAGATTAGTCGCCCCGAAGAAAAGGAGATTTGTCGCCCTTACTGTTTGTGTTACACAAAATCAGCACCACTCGTAGCTATTATTTATAAACTTATTTGATATTATTTCAGAGGGTATTTTGAAAATTAAAAGCAAGATGCGACTTTCTATACAACTACAGTAGAACCTCCATTTTTTTCTGGGGACATGAAAAAATGGTGTAAAATCTGAGAAAAATGTAACATCAGGGAAATGTGTTCTACATGATTAATATTAATCCTTCCCTGTTTATACACTCTTTATACACACAGGGTTAGCAGCAAATAAAATATTTTTTGTGTTTAAAGCAGTTATTTGTAACAATCTCATCCATGAGTTTTCACATGGTAAACCTTTTTCTCGCTGAATTGAAACTGGCCCATAATCTGAAAATAAGGCTAAACCCCATTTGGGACATCGGCCTAATCTGAGTTAGACCTTGCATAAGAGCAACCTGTGTAGTTGCCTGGGGCCCACAATAACCAAGGGGCCCAATGCTGTTGGGTGAAGCCATGTTCATTGCAGGGGGCAGGATTGCGGTAAGGTGGGATGTAGGCCAGCACTGGCAATCTGCAATTTTTTCAAATGGCAGAGAGGCTGCTGTAAGATGCCTTAGACAGTCACAATTTAGTGGAAGGGTGGGAGCTGTTTGGGCCTCTGTGTACTTGAAATCCCAGGGCCTATTTTGAATCCCAGCCCAGATCTGGTGGGAGAGGCAGTGCACAGTCTGGGGTCCAAAGTAGAATTAATTTGCCCCTGGGCCTACAGTCAAACCCCAATTTTATGTTTTTCCAGATATTAGAACAGGCCCTTTATGTTCTAATACATTGCAAAATGAGCATTTCCAGGATTTTAAAGTTAGTTTTTCCTGATTTTACATTATAATTTTGGGCATATTCCCTGTGAATGTTACTATCCACATTTGACGTCTTTTTGTTGCAGTTGGCAAAACTTTTACAGGAAATTTTTTGTAACCCCCCCCTAATTTTACAGTTTCCCATCAGGGAAAGTCAGTTGGGGGTTGACTGTAATATATGTAGATTAAGCAATGTATTTGCTTTTGCCTACATAATGCTTTCCTTCTTGGAACAAATTTTGTATATTTTTGATATGCAAGGTTATCATTAATGGTCTGTGGGTGAAAGCAGGGATGCCCTCCAGGCCGCCTACCCCTCTAGCATGTTACATTTATCTGTAAGGTTCCAGCAGAAAAATAAAAGTTCTACTTTTAAGGTGGCCATACATGTAGCGATCCGTTCGTATGGCAATTTCGTCAAACGATCGGATCTCTCCCCGATGTGCCCACACTGGGGTTGGCAATATCAGGCTGATCCGATCGGATCCTAATGTAGGCAATACAGGCGGTCAGATTGAGGGACTGCATCAACGAACAGATGCGGCCACGATCAGACTGGATTTTTTACCCTGCCCGATCGACATCTGCTCGACTTTTGGCCAGATATCGATCGGGGAAGACCGTCAGTGGGTTCCACGCATTGGCCACTAAGCTGCCGACTCGGTCTGTTAGCAGCTTTTATCAGCCCTTGTAAGGCCAGTTTTAGAGTAAGCAGAGGCAGCTTATGTAAGAATTTCCCATGTAAGTATTCTCATGTTGCCAACCAGAAGAACCACGACTTGGTAAAAATAACAAATTCCAGTAGGTGGTTGATAACATTTGGCAAGATTGCAGGTACAAACTGTGAAAGTAACAGTAAATAAATAAACGACTGGCAAACTTGCCAAAAATATAAATCACAGCTTATTCCAAGACTGAGGCTGAATTCAGCCAGCTGAGCATTAAAAGTTTCTGAAAATGTGCAAGGTTTGAGCAGATGATATGTGATGGAAAATGTGAAAATGTTGACGTACAGCTTTCAAATCAAAGTTACATTGTTGAGGATAAAAACAACTCAGGTCCATCTGTACCTTGTACTTGATCCCAACTAAGATATAACTAATTCTTATTGGAAGCAAAACCAGCCTTTTGGGTTTATTTAATGTTTACATGATTTTCTGGTAGACTTACGGCATGAAGATCCAAAATATGTTATCTGGAATCCCCAGGTCCTGAACATTCTGAATAACAGGTCCCATGCCTGTAGTATAAAGAGACCCCCAGCATTTCTTTGATCCTATTGGGTTTATTTCATATTTAAATAATTTTCAGCAGACTATTGTGAACAAAATTATAGAAGGATCCTTTATGCCAGAAACCCCATGTCCAGAGCATTCTAGATAAAAATCCCATGCCTTTATATGAAAATACAGTCATAACAGTAGATATCCAGGGAAGCAATTCAGCTTGCTGCACCCTATCTCAAACTTCAGACTGGGCACCTCTAAACACAGCTGTAGGGGAAGAGTGAGTTCCACAAATTGGAAGCCTCCAACTTACAGCGATGGATCTTAAACATTTGAAAAATTAAATATTCTGATCCCCTTAATGCTATCCTTAAACCTGCAATTAGTGAAAGGGATTACAGTGTATCTGCCCCATGACAGCTGTGCAATACATAACTTCTTTCCATGCACTAAAATTCACAGAGGAACCTGATCTATTCATTATTAAATGAAACATTCTTCCACAGACAAATCATTAACTACATGCACATTTAAGATAAAAAAAACTGTAGTATTTTGCTAATTTCACAATAATGTTATTCTACGTCGCAGCATTGAAAAAGTACAGAGTTGGGGTTATAATAAATGCATATTGGTTAGAAAACAAAGCTTTTATCTATTAAATACATAGTATACAATGTTACAAATAATGTACGTTTTAAAAAATCGTACCTTTGCATGGATTCCTCTGCAAACAGCCAGCAGTATGTTCTCAGCTCAGCTGCATGTTAGATATGCACAGCGATCTTGGCATGTTACACTAGAACAACAAGTTTAACCTGCCCTGTATTATTCAAAGTACAGTAACTTAGCTGAACACCCTTCCCTGCCTGGGAGACCAGAGCTGCTTTCCTGTTAGCTCATGTGCTTTATAGCCTTGATCTCACACATAACATGAGATATTGATAAGACCTATAAAACAATAAGGTAATACAACAAGTATTTCTTTTGTATTTTGTATTTCTTTTATTTTGTTTTTAAAAGGGTGGTTCCCCTTTAAGTTAACTGTTAGTATGTTGTAGAATTTCCAGTTCTAAGCAACTTTTCAATTGGTCTTTTTTTAAATAGTTTTTTAAAATATAAGTCTTTTACTTCTGATTCTTTTCAGCTTTCAAATGGGGGTCACTGACCCCATCTAGAAAACAAATATTCTTCAAGGCTACAAATGTATTGCTGTTGCTACTTGTATTTCTATTCAGACCCTCTCCTGTTCATATTCCAGTCTCTTATTCAAATCAATGCATTGGTTGCTAGGAGAATTTGGAGACAAGCTAAATAAGTCAAAAGCTACAAATACCGTATATACTCGAGTATAAGCTGATCCGAGTATAAGCCGAGGTACCTAATTTTACCTACGAAAACTGGTAAAACTTATTGACTCTAGTATAAGCCTAGACACAACTACAGCCCTGTCTCCCAGCAGCGCACCTTCCGCCAAAGAGACTCCCCCAGCGATCGACCGGACTTCTTTGCAAAGTTGATGGTGACAGAGAATTGTGCAGAGAGTGCTGTGTGTCATAAAACCATCACTGATCTTTTGTATAACCAACAGATGGTGCGGTTTGTGATATTGCCATCACTGTTAATCCTTTATTCAACCAACAGATAGCGCTGTGTGATATTGCAGTTACTGTTATTCTTTGATATAACCAACAGATGGCGCTGTGTGATATTGCAGTCACTGTTATTCTTTGATACAACCAACAGATGGTGCTGTGTGATATTGCAGTTACTGTTATTCTTTGATATAACCAACAGATGGCGCTGTGTGATATTGCAGTCACTGTTATTCTTTGATACAACCAACAGATGGCGCTGTGTGATATTGCAGTCACTGTTATTCTTTGATACAACCAACAGATGGCGCTGTGTGATATTGCAGTTACTGTTATTCTTTGATACAACCAACAGATGGCGCTGTGTGATATTGCAGTCACTGTTATTCTTTGATACAACCAACAGATGGCGCTGTGTGATATTGCAGTTACTGTTATTCTTTGATACAACCAACAGATGGCGCTGTGTGATATTGCAGTCACTGTTATTCTTTGATACAACCAACAGATGGCGCTGTGTGATATTGCAGTCACTGTTATTCTTTGATATAACCAACAGAGGGCGCACTGTTATTCTTTCATAAAACCAACAGAGGGCATTGTGGGATATTGCAGTCTCTCCCCAAGTGAACTGTTGGTATAGGAATGATTAAAAGTGACTGCAATCTCGGCTACTGCCCGCTGACCCGAGTATAAGCCGAGGTAGACTTTTTCAGCACATTTTGGATGCTGAAAAACTCGGCTTATACTCGAGTATATACGGTAATAAGAAATGAAAATCAATTGCAAATTGTATCAGGATATCAATATATATGTTTAACTCAAAGGTGGCAATATTTTTAACTTAAAGGTGATCAACCACTTTAAAGGAACAGTAACACCAAAAAATGTAAGTGTTTTAAAGTAATGAAAATATCATGTAGTGTTGCCCTGCACTGGTAAAACTGATGTGTTTGCTTCAGAAACACTATAGTTCATATAAAAAAGCTGCTGTGGAGCAATGGCGGAAATTGAAAAATGGCTATATGGCACAGGTTTGATAATGGATAACAGATAACACCATTAGACAGACAGAGCTTATCTGCTATCTGCTGTGTAACCTGAGCCTTTTCTCCTTTGAATGGCTGCCCCCATTGCTACACAGCAGCTTATTTATATAAACAATAGTAGTGTTTCTTAAGCAAACACAGCAGTTTTACCAGTGCAGGACAACACTGCATTATATTTTCATTACTTTAAAACACTATTATTTTTTTTTACTGTTCCTTTAAGAGGCAGCATAACCTCTTGGTACATGAGTGCAATGATTAGGCTTTTGCTAAACATACTTTTTTTACTAGTCAAAGAAAGAGTGTTACATGAAAGGGATTCTGTCATGATTTTTATATTGTAGTTTTTATTTCTAAATCACACTTATTTACTCTACCATGTAAAATTTTAATCCTGCACTTGAAAACTGGTGTATTTGCTTTAGAAACTTTACTATAATTTAGATGAAGAAACGGCTATGTAGCCATAGGGGCACCATTCAAAGCTGAAAAAGCAGAAAAGGAACAGGATAAGTAGGTGATAACAGAAAACTCTGTAGTATACAATGGAATTAATCGGAACTTATCTGTTTTCTATTGTTTATCCTGTGCTGGAATGGCTGCTCCCATGGCTAAATAGCAGGTTCTTTACATAAACTATACCCACCAATTTTACCAGTGCAGGGCAACAGTACTCTATATTCCCGTTCCTTTAAAACACATACATTTTTTGGTGTTACTGTTTCTTTAAGCTATTGTTTCTCCTACTCAATGTAACTGGAGGAGTCGCAGTGGCTTTTGGATTTTTTACTATTGAGTGCTGTTTTCATATCTAAAGGCAGAGACACACACTCAGATTTGGGGAGATTAGTCGCCCAGCAACAAATCTCCTCTTCTTCGGGGCAACTAATCTCCCCCTGAACTGCCTCCCACCGGATAGAATGTTAATCTCCGGCAATTGGTGTGCTTTGTTTTCCAAAGTCGTCAGAAGTTGCCTCACGAAGAAACTTTGGGTTGACTTCAGAAAACGAAGCACTTCAAGTGCCATCCCGCCGCCGATTTAGAATCTAGCTGGCGGGAGGCAGTTCGGGGAGATTAGTCGCCCGAAGAAGAGGCGATTTATCGCTGGGTGACTAAATCTACCCGAATCTGAGTATATGTTTGTTTTTTGTCTTGTTACCTTCCAATTGTTCTATTGCTGCTGGGGAGGGGGGCGGTGACATAACTCCAACTTGCAGTGCAGCAGTAAAGAGTGACTGAATTTCAAGGAACGGTAACACCAAAAAAATTAAAGTGTTTTAAAGTAATGAAAATATCATGTAGTGTTGCCCTGCACTGGTAAAACTGATGTGTTTGCTTTAGAAAGATTACTATTGTTCATATAAACAAGCTGCTGTGTAGCAATGGCGGAAATTGAAAAAAGACTATATGGCACAGGCTAAATAGTGGATAACAGATAACACCATTATGTTCTACAGAGCTTATCTCCTATCTGCTGTGTAACCTGAGCCTTTTCTCCTTTGAATGGCTGCTCCGATATATATATATCCAATGTACACCACATCAAAGAAAATGCACTGGGTCCTATGACGCCATCAGCTAATATGCCTGTCCATTTCAGTGCTGGAAAACAAGGAGAGGATGGGCAGGTAAGTCTAAAGGAAACAAAGCCATGGTTGCATCCAAGAACAGGTAGTAACAATAAGGGCAGGAGCAGTCTGACACACGCTGTACGTCACATCACTGAACCATAAACAATTACAACAGACCTTTGGTTTAAGCATTGTACCAAAAATTTATATTTACTGTGTTAGACTTTAACCTGTTAGGTGAAATGCACAATATTATAAACACAAGTGTACATTTGAAAAATGATTTCTTAACATCATACCTACTATATGAGTGCCCTGTCCCAACTGTAATCTGAATACAAGCAACTAACAATGTGCTTATAGTGACAACTTCTGACACCATCGTAACAGAACAGAACAGTGCTATGCCATGAATGTGTGGAGAGAATAAGTGCTTGGTTTTAGACCCTCCTCTGTCCCACCCAGGGCAGCCATCAGGGGGGGACAGGGGGGAGAGTTGTAGGGGGCCCCAAGGGTAAGGGGGGCCCGGCCACGCCGCACTTACTTGATTAGCCGGCCCCCCATCTTTCTGAGAGCTATTGACTTTGGGAAGGCATGGACTATTAAGGGGCCCTGGCCACCAATTTTCTCATAATGTGGGGTAGGGGGCCCTGGCCACAAATTTTTTTTTCTCATATTTTTTAATGAGGGGGCCCTGGCCACAAATGTTTTTTATGGGGGGCCCTGACCATCAATATCTTTTTATTTTTTTATTAACATGTGGGAACCCTAGCCACCAATATTTTTTTTACTGTGTGGTGGGGGGCGGACCTGTGGGGTGGGGGGTGGACCTGTAGGTGGGGCTTGCGGTGGGTGCAGCCCAGGGGGCCCATGAAATTTTGTCATATGGGGCCCTGCGATTTCTGATGGCGGTCCTGGTCCCACCAGTGCATTAATGCACATATTTCCTCCCCATAAGGGCCATATAGATTTGCCACCTTTTCCTAAATGTATTACCAGCTGGTGGGGGGCGGAAACAAAAAGGGGTGGGGTGTGACGTCAAAAGGGGTGGGCCATGACGCAAAAGGGATTTCAGTTAATTTTTACAGGGGATTGGGGCCGGCTGAGGGGTCGTTTTAAGGGTATTACAAATCTACCAGCAGCTACATTGCCGGTAAATTTGTAATTCCGTCTCGACCTTGGCAGGTGTTTTAACGGCTAGGCTGGATGGCAACCCTAGGGCCAGATGACCTGCAAAAATGTGAAATTATAAACATTGCTATAAATCCTAGGCTGCAGCTGCCAGCCTGCACCAGTATTCCAAATATACCAGAAATGTTGTTGCTGGTAAATCTATAACTTCCTATAATTTCCTCCCTTTACCCCTTCCATTACCAATCTCATCTTCTAAACCCAGATCCGCCTTTTTCTTTGCCTTGTGAACTCATTTTCCCACCCACTTTCAAGCCCTATCCACCCTTTCCCGCCCAACCCGTGCGTTTCATTTTAAGGGATATCATGGCCTGGCCCCAATCCAAAGGTCAGTATTAGGGGGAAAAAAGTGGCAACCCTAACTGGCAGTAAGCAAGCGTAGTTCTTTTACACCATGTAACTGTATTTTTATGTACAAATTCTTTGATAGATAATCAATTTGTAACCATAACCTGTAATCATGTTGTGGATTGGCCTATGTAAGAAAGCCTATCATTGGCCTATTTCCAATTACTGCCTCCAATTTGGATTGGCAGTTAGATACATGTGACTAATTGGTTCTTTAAATATGACTGTGTGATAAGTGTTTATTTAGCCTATAACTAAGTACCCCTATGGCACGAACCGCTTAAGGCCTTTGCTGTGATGTTTTTGCTCTAAGAAAAATACTTTTTTACTACATCTATTTTTGGAGTGTGAACTGGTTTGTGCCAGCCCATCACTATTTACTAGTTCTTTTTACGTATATCTAAAAGGTCCTGTTGCTTTAAGCGACGAAAGTCCAAAGTGCAAAATTCACCGTTTTTTTTTTTACCCACAATTGTGCTCAATTTGCACTTTGCTGCCCACAATATGTATGCAGAATGCATCATCTCCAGTATGAGTCAGCAAGGCTGTTAGCATGTGATTCATTTGTTGCATGAAATTCAAGGCGTATGTAAAGGGGCGTAACTATAGTGGAAGCAGACCCTGCGGCTGCAGGGGGGCCCAGGAGATAAAGGGGCCCCATGAGGTCCTAATTCATATACAATTTAAACAAATATTGGTAAAACTGGTCAACCTGGGGGCCTGTTGTGGGGCCCAGTAATATCTAGTTAAGCCACTGTGTACGTATAGAGAATAGTGCATAGACACCAGTACCTTTGTGAACAGTGTTTTAATTTATGCGCTTTGGTCCGTGTACATTGCATTTGTAAATGAGTCCTTGTGGTTTAATTTGTCGTATTCATTTGGAAATGTATTTCTCTTATCATCTTTTATGGCAGCACTCTTTTATCCCAATAATCCAATAAACAACATATTAGGGAGACAGATTTTGCATACATAGAAATCTTTGAAACCCATGGACAGGCAGAGGGTTATAATAAAAAAAAAAGCAGCAGCCATGAAGCCTAGCACGCAACAACCACGGTGAAAGGGGTTAAATTCTCACTAGCCATCATGAGCTCACTTCGTGTCCAATTGTTTAGTGATTTAATGCTGTGATGCAAGTAACACATCTCTCATAGGTTTATTGAGGTCACTGGACATGGGTTGTCCTAGAATTGCTGAAGGGATACACCAAATCCACTATTTGAGTTTCGGCGAATCCCCAAATCCTGCGTGAAAGATTCGCCGAATACCGAAACTAATCCGAATCCTAACTTGCATATGCAAATTACGGATGGGAAAGGAAAAAGTGGATATGCATGTTCAAATCAGGATTCGGAACCGAATTGGTGCATCTCTAATTTGCTTTAGTCCAGATCATTGCCATTCTATATTGTTAACACTTTAAACGTGTAAACTATAAACCTAGCATCAAGCACCAGTTATTGTTTTTATTATACTATGTTTATGACGCTTTCTTCTCTTGCCAGTACTTTATGCAGCTGCTGTTTGTGCGCTTAATACAAGAGAGTCAACTTTATAATTATGTTTGAGTTTATATTAGATGGGATAGATACAGACAGAGGATTTTGTTGGCTGTTCGTCTGTCTTGTCAGCTTTGCACCTTTCTGATCCTGGGAACTAAATTAACTTGTTTATGTTTTGGTCAATGCAAGTTTTATACAGAAAAAAGGAAGATTTTATTCATTAGAGGAAAATACCTAAATTGCAGCTTTTATGATACCGAAAAAGCTTTAAGCAAATGCCACAGGATCGCTGTATATTGATTTAGCCATGTCACATGAATAACAATCCATTTATGCTGCCTGGAAAAGTGAAATGTCTAGACTGGTTAATATTTAAACTCAGCAAATGAAAGGAAGTCTTTCAGCAACTAGCAGGGAAAAGAAGAGAAAAAGATTAAAGGGATGGTTCACCTTTAGGTTTAACTTTTAATGTGGCTAATTCTAAACAACTTTTCAATTGCCCTTCATAAATGCAGTTACAGTTGTAGTAATCTGTTCTAATCTCATTACTGATGGGTTGGTATTGCTATTTAGTACCTAAGAAGCTAAAAAAGCAAAACAAAAAAAAAAAGGAATCCACTTTGCTCAAAACTCCCCCGGATATGTATTCAGTTCAGTGAAGAAAACTTGACAATGCATTCTGAATAATAAATATGGCACAACTTAACCTTCTGCATTTCCTTCAGGCATTCGAATGAATGTGGAGAACAGGTAAAACCAGAACATAAAGGCTCTCTAAATTAAAACTTAACCCGATCAGCTACATTTCATACATACTAACTGGAATGTGGAACAAAACTAGTTTGTTTAGTTACCTTACAACTAAAGGATTGTTGATTCTTGCTAGGTATATAATATGTCTAATTTTCACAGAACTTCTTTGGAAAAAAGTTTAGTACATGGAGAGATAACATCAAGCCTATCCCTTCCGTTAAAGAGCATGAAAGGTTAAAAGTAAGTAAACTTTATCAGAAAGGTCTATATAAATAAACCATAAACCCTCAAAGTAACGCTGCTCTAAGTCCTCTGTCAAAAGAAACACAGCATTTCTGTGTACACATGGGCTTCTGTATCAGACTTCCTGCTTGAGCATGCTCAGTTTGCTCCTCTCTTTCTCTCCCCCTCTCTTTTCTTTCCTCTCTTCTCCCTTCCCTGCTGTAATCTGAGCCCAGAGCTATGAGTGAGCAGGGAGAGACTCAGGCAGGAAATTATGTCACACCAAGCTAACATGGCAGCTGCTATCCTGCTAATATATGGCAGTTGATATCCTGCCAATCTATTGGAAATAAACTGCCTTGGTAGCTTTCCTTCTCCTTTAAAGTCATTTACTTTTTCACATTTTATAAAACAGTCAAATGTGTAGAAGTGAATGCAGCAACTGCAATTATGTTTTGGGTATTTTTTATAGCAGTGCCCTTTTAGCATGAAGTGCACAGGCTTATTTTGCAAGACAATTATCAATTAAATAAAACATTATGGTTTTTTTTTTGTTTAAAATGTTTATTTTTTCTGCATTTTTGCTCTGCAACTTTCAAGCTTGGAACTGCAACTGTGATCTGGTCCCTAATGCTTAATTCTCCTCAAAAACAAGCACTAGGTTTAAAGTCAGTTTTTTTGTTGTTGCCAGGGTCAGTGACCCAAAAAAAAAAATTGTAATTTCAGTTTTCAGTTGCAAGTTGGAAAAAGGCAGAATAGGAAAGTTAAAGATGAAAAAAACATCCAAAATAAATAATTAAGACAAACTAAAAAGTTGCTCTGAACAGGGTAAAGGATAATAAAAAGGTTAATATCCACTTCAAATGGGCCTTCAAATACACCTCTGGTTTAACATGTATTTAACGAATATGGCTTGTGTTTTACATAATTTGTGTTTTTGTTATTTCTTGAGCTAAACACTGCAAAATGGGAAACTGAAGCTACTCCATATTTGGTCTTTTCAAGGCAATGCTCCCTGTTTAGTGCAAGAAATAACACAAAAACATAGACTTTTCATGAATAAAACAATAGGCAAAAAATTTGATCAGCGCTGCCCCTTTAACTGTGTAGTAGATGTAATTGAGAAACTCTGGAAAATGGAGGACAGTCTTGCTGGTGCTTATTACAGCCCTTGTGCTTGGGCCTTTTTGTACATTAAACGTCAGGGTCTATTTTGAATCATAATCCATGCATGACTGTGTACTGATAGTTTTAAATGTAAAGGTATTTCTACTAATTTATATGAAACCAGAGGATATATATAAGTTGGTTGGCTATTATTTTATTATTATCTACTGGTGTTTAGTAAGTACTGAAATGTAATAGTAATGTGTACTTATGGGTTTACAGCCTATTCTACACAGGTAATGATATATTGTTTTCTAGTTTGACTGGTAGCAACTCCAGACATAACTATATCTACTGGTGGAGTAGGTGATTGTTTCGACTAGGGTGCTGTGGCTTAGTTGGTTAAAGCGCCTGTCTAGTAAACAGGAGATCCTGAGTTCGAATCTCAGCAGTGCCTAATTTTAACATTGTCTTTCTGGATAAGGAAAATCATGATTTGCTTGTGTTCAGTAGCGCTCACAATATGTAGGGCTGCCTGGGGAGCTTACCTTAGCAGACATTGTCAGTTAAGTGGTTCCCCTGCCAAGGGCTGGACCCTCAAGAGGTCTTGCAAAAAAAAAGTTCTCTGGCCACTAATACCTGCATCAAAATCACTGGCCTAGGCCCTAGGCAATAACTGTTACTTAGTTCAAGTAAACACATTCTTTCTTTCATGCAAAGAAGCAAAATTTAATGCAGAAAGTTTTCTTCTGCCTCACTCCATATCAGCACAAATAAGCAGTATTGGCCTCTCCCAGACTGGGAGACAGGACCTATAACATTAGTCAATCAAAATAAAACATGACCTATAAGACCACCTGAATTCCTCCTCATCACTGTTACTTTTCGTCTTACTGGACAGGGAGGTAGTAGTGATGTGTGGGCTGACCTGATACCCCAGGGTTGACACACTGGTCGGGTGGGTTCGGGCTGAATTTTGGGCATCCATGGCGGGTGCGTGTCAGGTATGGGTCATACTGAGGCACTACAATACTGTAGTGGCTGTGTACTAAGATATGGCTTTTTATGACTCGTATCACTGATCTGCGGTTGTGGGCCCTACAATGCAAAGATTTTGCAGGTTAGGGTTGGGTTATGGTTTTGTGGATCAGGGTCAGGTGTGGTTTGATTGTTCCTCACCACCTTCTCACTCTTTTGGTGAATCTTGATAGCTTTATTTTTTACTTCTGTGTGGACTCAGATGAATGATTCCCAGTTAATAGATAAGAATTTAGCTGATGCCCCAAGATACATAATATGAAATTTTTTGCTTATTGGGAAGAAATGCAGATGTGGGCATAACCATGGTCCTAGTCCTGTGCTAAAATAGTCCCCTTGCTATAGGATCAATCATGCACAAGATTCTGTCTGTTTGATCCTTGTACATGGCCCCTAAAGTGGCTAGAATTGGAAGTATGTTTTGTAGTTAAGATAAAATATGATATAACTTTTCTGTAACATGGTTTGGAAATTTCCGTTGGGTGAGGCTTGAATGGTGACAAAAAATATTAACGAAAAGTAACAAAAAGTAGTAAAATAAAAGTTTTGATTGTCCCATGCTTCCTTGTTGCTCCTTAGCTTAGGGCAGTGATCTCCAACCAGAAGCTTGCGAGCAACATGTTGCTCTCCAACCCCTTGGATGTTGATCTCAGGGTCCTCAAACCAGGTGCTTATTTTTGAATTCCAGGCTAGGAGGCAAGTTTTAATTGCATAAAAACTAAGTATAGTGCCAAGTAGAGCCTCCTGTAGGCTGTCAGTCCACATAGGGGATACCAAATTGGCAATCACAGCCCTTATTTGTCATGCTAAGAGACTTTTTCATGTTTGTGTTGCTCCCCATCTCTTTTTACATTTGAATGTGGCTCACAGATAAAAAAGGTTGGGGACCCCTGGCTTAGGGTTTAGCGCACTGACCTTATAAACCAGGGACTTCACAGTTATAGTTTTTATAAACCTCTGTGAAATCCTAAAAACTTCATCACAAACATAATGTTTGGCTAAAACCTGGAGATGCCGGGGATTGAACCCGGGGCCTCATACATGCAAAGCATGCGCTCTACCACTGAGCTACATCCCCTACCATAGGAATTTTTTTATAGAAACTTTACAGTGACTACTCAAGGTTTTGTGAAAAAAGTCAACCACTGTGCAGGGCCATAGGTTAAGAGGAAAAGTATGGAACTACCCAGGACACAGCCACATATACATATAAACATATCATTGTATAATATACTTGCACATACACACTTGAACGCAAACTCCCATTCCTTATGATATTCAGTGGGAGCATTCAGACCTTGTGGTGCAACTTTACTGCGTCTGACTCCAGAGCAGACGGTTGTGTGTTCAAATCACGTCTGGTCAACATTAGTTTACAAAATATGTTAATCTAATTGTAAAGGCCAATATTATAATTTACTCATTTGTGTTAATTTAAGGTAACTATGACTATAGCTACTTTTAATTAGCATTAAAAACTAAGAAATATTACTCTGGGATATCATGCTGGTAAACTGTTCAAGTATCCCTTTCCTTGCATAAAATAGGGGTAATGTCTGCCAAAGTATATGCTCTGCCATGGAGCTTTCCAACTGAAGAACAAAGCTAAGCATACATAGCAAGTCAAGACTTTTGAAACAAGATTTTTTTTTGCAGTAGAGCTAAAGGCTTCATAGCTCGGAGATTAGAGCACAACTAGCCTTGTAAACTAGCGGTCAAATCTTGCTGGAATCTGTGATTAATCTTTTTAGTCATTGGTCTTTAATAATTTAGATACAAGAGGATCATTTTCAAGCAACTGTTTACTCACTTACTGTTTACCCCTTTACTTATAAGTGGTGGAGTCGGCCCTCTTGTGCCAAAGGCAAACAAGTGTTCCAGTAACTGTTATCTCTTGAAAAATATAGAAAGTCTTCTATGCTGTCAGAGTGGTATTCGATGCTAACACCTACTTATTCTTTTAATTCTTTATTTGTATTTTTTCAAAACAAAACAAAAAAAACAAGGGTACAGAAAAAAGAAAGAAGGGGGGGAGGTCACAGGCATGCCAAAAATTGCCAATAGTTTACATTTCTTAATAAGAAAGCTGTACACTGATTACAGGAGCAAGCTAAATTACGACTGAAACAAGTATGTGTTGCAGCATTTTAATTAAGATTAGATAAACTGCCAGAAGAGTGATGGGAAATGGGATGAAGAAGAGCAGAGAAGAGACAGAAGGGGGGAAATTGAACTAGTAAGAAGAGAGATCTTACATATTGCCCATGACTTTGATAAAGTCTAACCAAGGAGACCATATTTTCAAATATTCTGAACTGTTATTTTCCAAAATAAAGGTCAATTCCTGAATTCTTGAACCTCTTCAACTTTGGCAAGCCAGTCAAACAAAGTAGGTGATTGCCTTGATTTCCATTTTATTGGTATCAGGGCCTTTGCTGCTTGGAAAAGATGTAGAGTTAATGCATTTGTGATCATATTATTTAACTCTTGGTTAAAGTTTAAAATGATTAACACTTGGTTATCCTTTCATAGCTCACACTTAGTAACTCTATTAATTGTGTTTAAAATCTATTTCCAGTAAAGATTAAAACAAGAACAGGAAAGACATATATGGGTATATGTCTCCTCTTCTATGTTACACCTCCAACATTTGTTTGAAGAATTGAAGTACATTTTTATCAATTTAGCGGGTGTGTAGTACCATCTTGTGATAATTTTATATAATGCTTCAATTGCTTTAGATCAGGGCTGTCCAACTGGCGACCCCCCCCCCTCATGTGGCCTTCCAAATCAAAGTCTGCCTGCTGTGTCTGTTTACCATATGTAAAATTTAAAAGGTATCACTACAGAGATTATCTGGCCCCTGCATTGTCTAAAACTCAAATTCAGACTAATCCCCTGTATTGTTCACACCTGTGATCCCCCTGTATTGTTCACACTTGTGACACCTCAATTGTTTATATCCTAAAGCCCTGTACTGTACACACCTGAGACCCAGACTGAAATTGACCACATTGTTCTCCTGTTCACACTTTATTCAAAATGCTAATAGGGCACCAGCACTGTGTCACTGTATGTAGTACATTTTATACTGGTCCTGATTCCTGTCTCCTGCTCTGTTCTGCCTTCCCTATGCTCCCTGTGTGTGTCATACTTTGGTATTTGTTCTCAGGGTTTGTTAGTATTTGAAACGTATTGCTAGTGGCCCCTAAGGT
Source organism: Xenopus laevis (assembly GCF_017654675.1). Classification (NCBI taxonomy): domain Eukaryota; kingdom Metazoa; phylum Chordata; class Amphibia; order Anura; family Pipidae; genus Xenopus; species Xenopus laevis. The sequence continues at coordinate 25,301,999 of NC_054377.1, read as the reverse complement.
GTTTAATCATATGCTGGGGTACTGTATTATACACAGGGGAGGAGGAGGCATATGTATTTATGGGTATGTCTTAATATGATTTAGCTTTCTTCACATATGAGTGACATCCTTGTCAGGGCAGGCACAAGGTAGTTTGGCACCCTAGGCAAGAGCTTCAATCAGTGCCCCCTGTCCTGCATTACCATTTCCCTCCTTACCATGATGGTTTTTAAATAAAGAGAGCAAGAAAATGTACAACACTTTTTCATTTATATTACTGCTCCCTATACCTGTGCAAGCAAGCTCAGCAGCCATCCATCATACAGCCCTCCTGCAGCCATCATATTGCCCCCAATCTTTACCTGTGTCAGCAGCAGACAAAAATAAATCTGATCACATCATATTGTCCCCCAAGTATTTATATACCTGTGCCACTGCCCTGCCCAGCAGCAACAGCAAACATATGGGCCCCAAATCTGTACCTGGCTGTGCCAGCAGGAAGCTTCGAACTTTCACAGTAATAGAAAGAATGTCTTTAGTTCAGTGCAATGGTGCAAGGCTGAGAGCAGCGAGAGCCACACCAAGCAGCCCCCAGCTCTCTGCCTCTCTCTGTCATCCAACACATCAGTGACATCATTGACGCATGTACGCACATCGCGGTGCGCCGCACAGAAAGAGCTATTACTTGCCGGCAAGAGGGAGAAGGGGAAGGAGATGGATTCCACCCAACTGGGTGACCAGGATTACTGAAACAAATTATTAAATAAACGCTTGAAAAAAGTGCGCCCCTAAATGATGGTGCCCTTGACAGCCACCTACTCTGCCTACCCCTAGTTCCAGCCCTGATCCCTGCAGTGAGCACCAACCATTTGGTTTTTTGGTGTGCTATTAACGTGGACATGGTCTTGCGGTAACATGGGTGTGGTTTAAAGTGGGTGTGGTCTAAAAACAGGGAGTGGCTAACACTGTCTTCCGTTATCGGCCCTCCACCATGTAGATTGGAAAAATTCCGGCCCTTGGTACCATAGAAGTTGGACAGCACTGCTTTAGGTGATCTAGATGTTTTATGAGTTGACTTAAAAATAAAGGACCATGTCTGCTCCAAAAGATTTGTTTTTAATACTCTAGCCCATGCTGAACAAAAAGATTGTGTGTCCTGGGGGGAGTTATTTATTAGTGTTTTGTAAATTTTAGATAACAGTTTGACTGTTATCATGTAGGTGCTAGCTGAATCTCAAAGGGGGGTAAAAGTGTGATCCAGTAACAATTGTACCATAAATCTCATTGAGACAGGTGTTCATTTTTCAAGTGATGTGACTGGAAGTAATGCAAATACCATTCAGATGAACTGAAGAAGCCACTGGGATGAAGAGTGAAACATTATCAAGATTTCACAGAAAGTCAATCTCCTTTAGATTTATAACTACTAAATATTGCGTACCTCCTATAGGTATTAAATTTGGCCTCAAAGTCTCCAAATAGGGGGATATTGTGGAAAATGTGAGGGCTAATGTAAAGCATGTCTTGACATAACCCAAATGTTGGAAGGAATGGGTTTGTTGTATCACATATACATGGCATCTGTTCCATGCAATGAAAAGTTCTTCAAAACCCCCAGTGATTACTCCACACCCTAAGCCATTTCTTTGCATAGAATTTTTATCCCCTTTTTTTAAAGGAATTATATTATGTTACTGCAGAACAATAAGGACCCCATTAGAAATATATTTCAACTAAACAATGTGAATTAATAAAGTAAAAGTGACCCCGACATGATTTGAACACGCAACCTTCTGATCTGGAGTCAGACGCGCTACCATTGCGCCACGAGGTCCCCATGGACATGGATGCCCTACGCCCCTACACAGCTGTCGTCATTTTCACAAAATATTAGTTGATGTGCAATAGTCACCATAAAGTTCTTACAAGAAAGCCGTGCCATGATCAAAGTACATTTCAGAAGAGATAAACAGGCAGATATAGAAATATATTGATGTAAAACTCACCTGTAGCTGCCATGGATTGAAGGGGATGTAGCTCAGTGGTAGAGTGCATGTTTTGCATGAATGAGGTTCATCCGTAGCATCTCCACTTTTTCTCCTATTATTCTTCATTCTATAAGAGGAACAAAATACTCAAATTTGAAAGCAAGTTGTAGCTCAGTGGTTGAGTGCATGTTTTGCATGAATGAGGTTCATCCGTAGCATCTCAACTTTTTCTCCTATTATTCTTCATTCTATAAGAGGAACAAAATACTCAAATTTGAAAGCAAGTTGTAGCTCAGTGGTAGAGTGCATGTTTTGCATGAATGAGGTTCATCCGTAGCATCTCCACTTTTTCTCCTATTATTCTTCATTCTATAAGAGGAACAAAATACTCAAATTTGAAAGCAAGTTGTAGCTCAGTGGTAGAGTGCATGTTTTGCATGAATGAGGTTCATCCGTAGCATCTCCACTTTTTCTCCTGTTATTCTTCATTCTATAAGAGGAACAAAATACTCAATTTTGAAAGCAAGTTATAGATCAGTGGTTGAGTGCATGTATGGGACCCTGGGTTGAATCTGGGTAATCCATGTTTTCTTGCATCATTGTTCAATCTAAATTTTTCTTTTGAACTTCCATTAAAGAGCACACAATGCTGAAAAATGGCATTTAGTGCAAAGGAAGAACAAAGCTCTTTTGACTCAAAAACGACTTAAACAAACAAGTAACTTGGCACAAAGATTCAGAGTCACCACTGACTCATCAGTACAGGGCCAGACTGGGAGTAAAAAGCAGCCAGGGCAAAAAAATCAAAGCAGCCCACATGTAAACACACGATGTATTCATCCAATCAAATATTGGGGTAAAACTGCAAATGTGCATAAAGAGCTGCCTTTCTCAGTTAAGTGTAATTAATGTAAAATATGTTTAAGATTCTGCAACCTTGAGCCTCTGTATGGAATCCCTCAGTGACTTCTAGGGGCATAGTTATCAAGAGTCGAATTTAAAAAACGTAGAAATTTAAATTCAAAAAGACCAGCTGAAATTAAGTCAAAGTTTTTTTTGGTCAAATAGGTTCGTTTTCATCAGAATTCGAATCGAAGGAATATCGCATTCGATCGAATTCGAATGAAAGTTTTACCCAAAAAAAACCTTTGATTTTTCGAAGTCCACCAATTGACTCCACATAGGTTCTAGGAGGTCCCCCATAGGCTAAAACAGCAATTTGGCAGGTTTTTGATTTTTAAAGAGCCAGTACATGATACATTTCGATATTCTAATTTTCAAATTTGAATCGAATTTGGACTATTCCCTAGTCGAAGTACACAAAAATGAGCTTGAAATATGAATTTTTAAATAAGAAAATTCACCTCGACCTTTGATAAATCTGCCCCCTAATATCCTTATCATTTACAGTAGGAGGTACATTATCCCTTATAATACATGAGTGATACTCAGAGTTTCCTGTATATCTCAGCCTGCAGCCTTGTGCCCTTATATGGTCACAGAACAACCCCTCAGTAACTTCTAATATAATTATTATTTACAGTAGGGGGTACATTATACCTTATAATACATGAGTGATACTCAGAGTTCCCTGTATAACTCATCCTGCAGCCTTGTGACTTTATATGGTCAGAGACCCCTCAGTGACTTCTAATATCATTTACAGTAGGGGGTACATTATCCTTTATAATACACAGACAGATTGCCAGTTCTGGCCTGGAGGGCAGAGAGACTAGGGTGGGTAGAGAGACTAGGGTGGGTAGAGAGACTGGCAGTGCTATGGGCAGAGCTTGGCACATATATTTGGTACCTTTAGCTGAGGTAGATATCAGTAGATAATATTGTCCCTCAGATCAGGGGGTGGAATCCCCACTCCCTCCCATAGGAAGTCCTGTAATAACTTATGGGCACAATGCAACCACAGAGGAGACATGTTCTTAGCTGACAATACACACCGGCACTTACCACGAATCACTGGTTACCGGGCAACAGCAATGAGAGGCCTCAGGCGGCATTGGGTCCAGGATGAGCAGTACATTACACTATGACGGTTGCATGTGAGAAGAATGTGTTAAAGTGTAGAACTCGCTCCTGACTGAGGCGAGACGTGCCAGAGTGACCGAGAAACATTCATACGGTGCAGACACTGCCCCTCCCCTCTCACCTGGGGACCCGTGAGCTGCTCACCGACCATGCGGAAGTACTGGCAAAACACGCGTCGCTATCACAGCATGGCAGAAGCAAATACAATGCGCATAGTGAATTACAATCAGTGACGCCTCCTTTCCTGTACGTAGAGCTGTGGCGCTGCAGGCGCTCCAGGGTGCGATAAGGGGATTATTTATCACAGCTACAGGGGTCTTTTCGGGAAGTTCAATGATACTTAGGTTTGATCGCCAGTAGGCCTTGGTACTTGAGGGTGTTCACCTTCTTAATTATCTTGCGAGCGGCCGACTTGAACTAAATACAAAGCCGCCTCTCGGGCATTTGCCCGAATGGACAGATTGCAATGCCGGACCTGCCTCAGTAAATAATCATAAACGGACTACAAAGAGTTAGCTGTACCTACATTCATGCAGGACTTCTCAAACTGGAACCAACCAAAACAAAAAAAGAGAAAAATGTAGAACACACATTCCCATAAAGCAAAACCACTATTTATTGTTTCATTAAAACACTGAGGTGGCTGCTTTGGAATGGGTGCCTAACACATTTTGGGAACAACCCATAAAGGTATTCTATCTTGATTTTTCTGGTTTACTTTATATTTCTAAATTACAGTGTTTACATTGCAAATAATTCACTCTTGAAGTCAATCACACATAGAATGTATGGTCTCATAGGCTGTTCAGTTCCTTGGAGGGACCCCGCCAGTGTGTATAGTTTCCTCGTGGCTCTCACTGTGATCCTAGTGTGATGTCACTTCCTGCATGACACTTGGAATAAGGATTTGTGTTATACCTGGTCCGACCAATTCTATCCCCTTGATTATAATTGAGGTTGGACACAGAAACGTAACTAGAGGGGGGCGGGCCCTGGCGCAGGACGTGCAGCCGGTCCCCTCGCCCCCTTCTGTACACCCGGAACTGGCCGGGAATATGCGGCGCAAATCGGCGCGCAGACTGCCGGGGGGCCCTGAGGGGGTGCGGGCCCTGGCCCACTCGCACCCCCTGCTCCCCCGGTAGTTCCGCCACTGGTTGGACACACGTCAGTATAGCAATTACTTAAAACAGATTTAGAAAGAAAGAACCCCACTTATATCAAGTTACAACTTGACACTGGTTACTTATTCAACAGATAGCTCTCATTTTTTCTCAATTCACTTTGTAAAATGAATCATTAATTATCTATTAAATATACTTAACAGCAATGAATTCACTACTGGTCCTTAGGACTTATTTAATCATAGTAATTAAAGTACAGTGCAATAAATTAAAAAATCATGAATTAAATTAATTAAAAGAAATGTATTCCCAAACTTTCAGTGAGTCCCAATAATCAAGTAATTTGTTTTTATACTAGTTAGTGTTAGTGTTTTAGTGAATATGCTTAATATCTTATCTTAATTTAAAGTGCAGTACAAAAAATAATCACTTATTTAAATTCACAGTTCATGGTATTTAAAAATAGAGAATTAATTGGTAGCCGGAATAAATTAATTAAGAATGAATTATTTATTGCTCACATTGCATGAAATTGTAGGAAGGAAAATGAAATAAGTAGGGGTGGAGTTGTCCCGAGTTCTACTGCCTGATTATTTGCTTTCCCGGGGACACCACAATGCTTGGAGAACACAGGGTACCCGAGACTGTGTTCTCGTTGTTTACCTGCCCTGTACTGTTAGAGAAAACTAGCTAAACCTCAAAAACCACAAAACCTAGGCCCCTTAGAAGTGTAGCAAGAAGAGAATGTGTTTAAAAATTAGCTTCCCTCTTTTTCAACATTATTCAAGTTGCAACTAAGGGAGGAGCTCCACACTGCGGCTGGAGCCAAAATGTCGCCATGCAACAAAACGCATGGCACGTGTCGGATGTTCTGAAGATAACAGGAACTGAAGGAGAAATTGCAGGTAAGAACTACATTTATCTGACTGTCGGATGAAAACGCACGCTGGACTTATCATGGACTGGACTGATAATTATTGCTATGAAAGTGAGTTGCCAAGGAAAGAAACTCCATGGTGATAGCAATACAGTACCGTTAACAGACCCAAAGGGATAATCTGCACAGTATATTTAATAAAACACTTAGGCTGATTTAATAAGATTACAGACTGATTTTTTACCAATTAAAAGATTTCCAAATTCAACTTTTTTGGAAAAAAAAGAAATCTTCTGTAGTTTTACCACTAAAGTCATTTATTTTTTCACATTTCACAAAACAGTCAAATAATGTAGAACTGAATGCAGCAACTGCAATTATGTTTTAGGTTTTTTTTTATACCAGTGCCCTTTTACCATGAAGTACACATGCTTATTTTCCAATTATCAATTAAGTTAAAAATTACGTTTTTTGTGGTTTTTAAAATGTTTATTTTTTTCTACATTTTTGCTCTGCAACTTTCAAGCTTGGAACTGCAACTGTGATATGGTCTCTAATGCTTCATTTTCCTCAAAAACAAGCACTAGGTTTAAAGTCAGATTGGAAGATCGGTAGGAGAGGGTCTGATAAAAAGATAAGCAATTAGAAATAAGAATAAATCGGAGCCTTCACAGCCAATCTGCTTTGGAAATAGTCATTTCTGTTGCAAGTTGGAAAAAGGCAGAATAGGAAAGTTAAAATTGCAAAAAACATCCAAAATAAATAATTAAGACAAACTGAAAAGTTGCTCTGAACAGGGTAAAGGATAATAAAAAGGTTAATATCCACTTCAAATGGACAGTACACCTCTGGTTTAACATGTATTTAAAGAATAGGGCTTGTGTTTTACATAATTTGTGTTTTTGTTATACCTTGAGCTAAACACTGCAAAATGGGAAACTGAAGCGACTCCATATTTGGTCCTTTCAAGGCAGTGCTCCCTGTTTGGTGCAAGAAATAACACAAAAAAATAGACTTTTCATGAATAAAACAATAGGCAAAAAGTATGAACTCTGGAAAATGGAGGACAGGCTTGCTGGTGCTTATTACAGGCCTTGTGCTTGGGCCTTTGTGTACATTAAACATCAGGGTCTAATTTGAATCATAATCCATGCATGACTGTGTACTGATAATTTTAAATGTAAAGGTATTTCTACTAATATATATGAAACCAGCGGATATATATAAGTTGGTTGGCTATTATTTAATTATTATCTACTGGTGTTTAGTAAGTACTGAAATGTAATAGTAATGTGTACTTATGGGTTACAGCCTATTCTACACAGGTAATGATATATTGTTTTTTAGTTTGACTGGTAGCAACTCCAGACAAACTATATCAATTAGTGGTATCTAGGGCGCTGTGGCTTAGTTGGTTAAAGCGCCTGTCTAGTAAACAGGAGATCCTGAGTTCGAATCTCAGCAGTGCCTAGTTTTAACATTGTCTTTCTGGATAAGGAAAAACATGATTTGCTTGTGTTCAGTAGCTCACAACATGTAGGGCTGCCCTGGGGAGCTTACATTAGCAGACATTGTCAGTTAAGGGGTTCCCCTGCCAAGGGCTGGACCTTCAAGAGGTCTTGCAAAAAAAAAGTTCTCTGGCTTCTAATACCTGTATCAAAATTACTGGCCTAGGCCCTAGGCATTAACTGTTACTTAGTTCAAGTAAACACATTCTTTCTTTCATGCAAAGAAGCAAAATTTAATGCAGAAAGTTTTCTTCTGCGTCACTCCATATCAGCACAAATAAGCAGTATTAGCCTCTCCCACACTGGGAGGCAGGACCTATAACATTAGCCAATCAAAATAAAACATGACCTATAAGACCACCTGAATTCCTCCTCACCACTGTTACTTTTCGTCTTACTGGACAGGGAGGTAGTAGTGATGTGTGGGCTGACCTGATACCCCAGGGTTGACACACTGGTCGGGTGGGTTCGGGCTGAATTTTGGGCATCCATGGCGGGTGCGGGTCTGGTATGGGTCATACTGAGGTACTACAATACTGTAGTGGCTGTGTAGTAAGATATGGCTTTTTATGACTCGTACCACTGATCTGGGTTGTGGGCCCTACAATGCAAAGATTTTGCAGGTTAGGGTTGGGTTATGGTTTTGTGGATCAGGGTCAGGTGTGGTTTGATTGTTCCTCACCACTGGGAGGTAGAACTTCCCTTATTACTCTTTTGGTGAATCTTGATAGCTTTATTTTTTACTTCTGTGTGGACTCAGATGAATGATTCCCAGTTAATAGAGAAGAATTTACCTGATGCCCCAACATACAGTACATAATATGCCATTTCTTGCTTATTGGGAAGAAATGCAGATGTGGGCATAACCATGGTCCTAGTCCTGTGCTAAAATAGTCCCCTTGCTATATGATCAACCATGCACAAGATTCTGTCTGTTTGATCTTTGCACATGGTCCCTAAGTGGCTAGAATTGGAAGTATGTTTTGTATTTAAGATAATATATGATATAACTTTTCTGTAACATGGTTTGGAAATTTCCATTAGGTGAGGCTTGAATGGTGACAAAAAATTTTAACGAAAAGTAACAAAAAGTAGTAAAAAAAAGATTTTAGTGTTCCGTACTTCCTTGTGGCTCCATAGCTTGGGTTTTAGCGCACTGACCTTATAAATCAGGGGCTGCAAGGTCAAATCTTGTTGGGGTCTAGTGCCAATTTTTAAACTTTGACCTGAAATTCTATCAGCTGAAATCTTTAGTCAAGTAGGAGTTTATTGCCATTTGTACTTGAAGTACATAGGAATTTTTTGTGCAGCATAGGGCAGTAAGAAATTAGAACCAGTTGTTATGAATATTTAAAAGAAATCTTTCTTACAGGTAAACAGAATCCACAGATTTCCAGTCCAGGTCTGCCCTACACTTGTGTTAACTCTTTGTTACCGCTCACTTTTGTGAACTTTATTTTATGGGTACAGATTGGTATTCTTTTTTTATATAAAATAGTTTTTTATGGTGAATCCGCTATTCACACACAAAAGTCCCTGTTTGCTCCTTTGATAAACATGCCCCCTTATGTGATATGTTTCTAAAGAGACCTGTTTAGGGGTATAGTTTTAGTTTTCAAGTTATAGTTTTTATAAAACTCTGTGAAATCCTAGAAACGTCATCACAAACATAATGTTTGGCTAAAACCTGGAGATGCCGGGGATTGAACCCAGGGCGTCATACATGCAAAGCATGCGCTCTACCACTGAGCTACATCCATTCCATGGTAACATTTTAAGAGAAACTTTCAGTGATATTTTTTTATTTACCCTGTGTGCTGTTCAATATTCTAAAATAGCTATAATTCATGATTTTAGAAAAGTAACATTTCTGGGGAACTCTCTCGTGGGGGATGAATTCTTTCATAGTATAAGATGTGAACAAAATTACACATGCAGAAGGTTCCACCGAGATTTGAACTCGGATCACTGGATTCAAAGCCCAGAGTGCTAACCATTACACCATGGAACCACCCAGAGAAATAGACACACCTCTGAACCAGTCCTTCATCACTAGACATTATCTTGAAAATATTTTTTCTTCATAAATGATTCTTAATAAACTTCCTGACAATCACTACAGCCCTTAGTAACAGAAGTCAAAAATACAAATGTTTGCATCCTTTACACATCATATATGACACTTTTATTCTCACCAATAATTATTTCATTTACATTAAAGGGGTAGTTCACCTTTAATGAAAACCAATTGCAAAGTTGCTTGGAACACGTCAATAACTTTAATTGAATTAACCTATGAACAGCACTGTGAAAGGCTCATAGATTATAAAATAACATTCAGACCTCGTGGCGCAACAGTAGCGCGTCTGACGCCACATCAGAAGGTTGCGTGTTCAAAACATGTCGGGGTCTACACAGCATCGTGACCTGATCATCTACAGTCGCAGTTGGATTTTATAGCAACAGTTTTATGTTATATACATTACACTCTCTGTGGCTTGAGCTGTGAGGTCTAGCAAACCTCTAGGGACACTATCTCCCTACCCCTTTCCATCCCACCCCTCCCCCCCCCCTTTTTTTTTCCCCCTGCTTCTGCGTCTGCCTCTGTATCAATAGGCTTTGCCCATGCCTTGACCTTTGGCTGCCCCTTTTACTACAATAAATGACATCACAAAAGTGGTCAGTTCTACCAACATGCAATTTATCAATTGTAAGTTAGTACTTCGCATTGCAATGTATTATTACTACCATGTCTTCCTACGCCAGAAATGTCATTTTGGGTTTTTTATATCCTACTCCAATGTTGTTACCAGTTTACTAGACTGTTATATCTATCGTCTGACTATGTGTATTCTACTCCATGCCCCTCTATTCTACCTTTTCCTCTCCCCCCCCCTTTTTTTTTTTTTTTTTTCCCTTTTTCCTTCTCTCTCTTGCTCTTTTCTCTTCCCTTCCACCTCTCTTCTCTCCCCCACTGTTCTCGTTTTTCTTTTCTCTCCTATCCATATTGGATTTGCTACGTAATCCATATTCATGAGACTCTTTAGCCTCTTAAAAAAAGTGTTACTTACATAGTGTAACTGTACTTTACTATAAACAGTTTCTATTGTTCATGCTTCACATGTTCCTGCAATTGTTACGGTTTTTCTTGTTGAGCACCTCTGAGAACTGGTGCCCGAGTGCTGGCCGGGGCACCGGGGGCGGGGGCCCTCCCTCTGGTACCTTATAGATCTTCAGACTCACACCCAGACCCCCCTCTCTCACACGTCACTTGAAACCCTACAGGAGTAGTGCTTTGGGCCTACGTCTTGTAGCGACGTACTTCATTCCCCTTTCCCTTACCTCTTCCCCTCCCACCTCCGTCCCTCTGTGCGACCACATTTTAATACTCACCACTCTTAAAAGAGTCTTACTTCATGCCTGTTCTTCAATCGAAGACTCCAAAACGACTAAGCTCTTTTAAGATTGTTAGTATCAATGCCAATGGTCTAAAATTCCCCACAAAAGCGCATTTTACTTTCATCTGATCTCCAAAAACAAAAAGCCAATGTTATTTTTATCCAGGAGACACATTTTAAAGATGGTGCAGTACCCAAATGGAATAACAAACATTTCCCTGAGCTCTACACTAGTAGACCGCAACCTGCTAAAACACGTGGAGTTGCTATCACTTTCTCCCATAATTTTGGTTTTTCTGTGACAGACAGGAAAAGTGATGTAGCAGGAAGGTACATATTTTTGAAAGGCCTTTATATGGGACACAAATACACTTTTGACAATCTATATCTGCCTAATATCAACCAAGACCAAGAACTTGTGCGAATAACTGATGCCTTGACGTTGTTTGCGGAGGGCACTTTAGTGGTAGGGGGTGAATTTAATTTGCCGTTAAAGCCTCAACTGGATTGCTCTACAGGCAAATCTAGCATAACTTCCCGGCTTCTGTCATGCTGCAGACAAAAACTGCATTCCCTCCAACTCACAGACCCATGGCGCATTTTGTATCCCAGTGAAAGGGACTACTCTTTTTACTCCAACAGACACAATATTTATACGAGAATTGACTATATCTTTTTGTCCCATTCTGCTCTAGATAATGTAATAGCTAGTGATATTCTAACTAGAACCTGGTCGGACCACTCAATGATAACTTTAACACTACGTACTCCCCTCCCCACGTCCAAACAGGGTGTCTGGCTACTCAATGAATCCCTTTTGACAGATGCAACGATACGCCAAGACTTAATGACACAGCTATCTCATTATTTCGCTGAAAACCTTACCCCTGACGTCTCGCCCTTGACATGTTGGGAAGCCCACAAATGTGTGATCCGGGGACACCTAATTAAACATGGGGCCAAATTGAAGAGGGACAGGGAAAAGACCAGAAACAACCTCATTTCTAGGATACAGAAACTAGAGAAAAATCATAAGATAACACACTGCACAGCTATTCTTACAGAACTAACTGAAGCGAGAAAAGCTCTATTTGGGCACTTTAATATTTTTTATTCAAAAAGCGATCACTGTATTTAGACATAGGTTATATGAACATGGAAACAAATGTGGCCGTCTCTTAGCTAGAGTCCTAAAGCATAAACAAGGTAAGAATTTTATCCCGGCTATTAAGAAAACCACTGGGGTCACTGTACACACTCCAGAACTGATAACTGAGGCTTTCGAGCTGTTCTATAAGAAACTCTACCAGTTACCTGATAACTCTATGGACAATATGCCTGAATATGGTCACTCCCTACAGGAGTTTTTGTTCTCCTCCCATATGAAACGTATATCCTCCACGGACGCTGATATTTTGGACACTGATCTGACTTTGGGAGAATTAGAGTTAGCTCTCCAACACACACCAACAGGAAAGGCACCTGGACCAGATGGCCTGACTACCCTGTATTATAAAACATTCAAAGACTGTTTACTACCCAATTTACTTAAAGCTTTTCAAGATATCCAACACAGCTCCCATTTTCACAAGCAATCCCTGGAAGCGCATATTAGTCTCCTGTTAAAACCTGGGAAAAACCCGAACGACCCCGGCAGTTATAGGCCAATTTCGTTAATAAATGGAGATGTTAAACTTCTTGCGAAGATTTTAGCTAATAGGATAAATACCATACTTCAAAAAATAATAAATCCGGAACAGGTTGGCTTCGTAAAAGGTAGGGAAGGTAGAGATAACACCAACAAACTGATAAACGTTCTCCATTGGTCAAAAACCCACAAACTACCATTGATGCTTTTATCCACAGATGCGGATAAGGCCTTTGATCATGTCAATTGGTCCTACATGTTTTCTTGCTTGAAATACATTGGATTTGGCCCAAAGACATTATCTTGGATACGCTCTCTATACAATAACCCCATTGCCAGAGTACGAGTTAATGGTCAACTATCTAATTACATAGATATTCGAATGGCACTAGACAGGGCTGCCCCCTATCCCCAACACTCTTTATACTTGCCTTAGAGCCGTTTCTTTGTCATGTACGCTTGAGTCCAGATATTAATGGAGTCTCCATTAACAACCAGCATCACAAGGCCGCACCCTATGCTGATGATCTTCTTTTTTTCATTACACAACCCATTGTCTCTATACCTGTTTTGAACCAATTATTGACTCGCTACGGCTATTTTAGCAACTTTAAGATCAACTTTTCCAAGTCTATGGCACTAAATATCTCTTTATCCCCTAGAACAGTGCAAGCCCTATCACAAAATTTTCCTTATAAGTGGTCCCAGTCTCACATTACTTATCTAGGACTTCAAATTACCAAAGACTATAATGACTGGTGTTAAGTAATCTTAGGGTGCTACTGACAGCTATTACCAGGGATCTTAACTCATGGATTGACAAACCTCTTTCGTGGTTTGGCAGGATTAATGTTGTCAAAATGAATGTTCTTCCCCGCATTTTGTACATTTTCCAATCTCTCCCCCTGCCAGTTCCAGAACAAATGCTAGATTCTTTGCAGTCCACTATTTCTAAATTTATATGGCAGAATAAAAAAAGTAGACTCAGTTACAACACTCTTGTAAAACCCAAGAAACAAGGAGGGGTATCTCTCCCTGATTGCAGACTTTACTATTATGCAGCAGTTTTGGGACGAATTGTAGACTGGTCTCATCATGCCGAATCCAAGTTATGGGTTGGGATAGAGCAGCAATCCACCTTTAGCTATTTACTTCACCTACCCTGGTTGGATGGCAGATACCGCCGTATTCGTTATGCTGATCACCCGCTCCTTCTCCATACTCTATCTATATGGGATAAATGCCGACAGAAATTTAAATTAACTCAATTCCCATCTCCACTTACGCCGATAATTAATAACCCGGCCTTTCCAATAGGGCAACAATCAGCGTATTTCTCCCATTGGCTGATAGAAGGCAACCTACAATTATTCCATTATACTTGAAAAGGGAGAGTTCATCGATAAGGTTCAGTTTCAAAGGGTTAAGCCCTTTTCGAGGCTCGAATATCTGAAATTTGCACAAATCAAACATTTCTTTCATAGTCTAGGAGGTACCTCCATTTTGGGTAGGAACCAGACCGCATATGAATCCCTATGTTCAACTGAACTCCCTCCTTCCCATATAATTTCGCAAATTTATAAAATGTTGTGTCTTACACGCATCTCGAACTCCCCTTCATTTGTTACCTCGTGGACCACGGATTTAGGTATCCACTTTCAGGAGGGCCAATTCGCTGACACTATGACTAAACTCCTTAAGAGTACTAGATGCTGTAGAATACAGGAGACCAATTATAAAATCATTTCACGTTGGTATTTCACTCCTACCAGACTAAAACATATTTTCAAAAACACCAGCGACAGATGTTGGAGATGTGGCTCGGATACAGGCTCCCTATTGCATATTTTTTGGTCCTGTTCGCTTATTAAGCCTTACTGGAAAGGGGTGAGACAAGCTATGCAGGAAATTTTACATTATGATATACCCGACGACCCGGCATATATTTTGCTTTTTTATATGGATAAACCGTTTGGTACCTTCACTTCAACAATAGAGCCTCATTTATTAAATGCGGCTAAAATGCTCATTCCATTAAGATGGAAACAAACCTTAGCTCCAACGTTACAGGATTGGTACTCAAAAGTTGACGAACTCCACAAATTTGAAGAACTCTCCCTTTTCATGTCTGACTCATATGATACTTATAGTGTGAGATGGCTTCACTGGCTTTCATTTAAAGAATCTGCATGTAACAAGCAAACCTCTTGATTACATGTTGGTTGTACAGGATCCTATTGTTTTGACACCCTTCACTTTCCTGTTATGTCGGGGATTATGCAACCCCCCCTTTTTTCTTTTCTTTTCTGATTGTATCTCAGATTACAACCTTGATTATTTGTACTATCTGCCCCCCACCCTTCTTTGTTTTCTGTACCCCTGATTTTCCTTTTTTTTTGAAAACTCAATAAACATTCAATTAAGAAAAACACGTCGGGGTCAACATTTTAACAATAATTATAACTTACTCATTTGTGTTCATTTAAGTTAACTATGACTATAGCTACTTCTAATTAGCATTAAAAACTAAGAAATATCACTCTGGGATATCAAGCTAGTAAACTGTTCAAGTATCCCTTTCCTTGCATAAAATAGGGGCAATGTCTGCCACAGTATATGCTCTGCCATGAAACTTTCCAACTGAAGAACAAAGCTAAGCATACATAGCAAGTCAAGACTTTCAAAACAAAATATGTTTTTAGATTTTCTTTTTTGCAGTAGAGCTAAAGGCTCCATAGCTCGGGGATTAGAGCACAACTAGCCTTGTAAACAAGCGGTCAAATCTTGCTGGAATATGTGATTAGTCTTGTTAGTCATTGGTCTTTATTAATTTAGATACAAGAGGATCATTTTAAAGCAACTGTTTACTCACTTACTGTTTACCCACTTACTTATAAGTGGTGGTGTCTGGCCTCTTGTGCCAAAGGCAAACAAGTGTTCCAGTAACTGTTATCGCTTGAAAAATATAGAAAGTCTTTGTCTGGTTTCTTAATGCTGTCAGAGTGGTATTCAATGCTAGCACCTACTTATTCTTTTAATTCTTTATTTGTAATTTTTTCACAACAAAACAAAAAAAAACAAGAGTACTGAAAAAAGAAAGAAGGTCACAGGCAGGCCAAAAATTGCCAATAGTTTACATTTCTTAATAGAAAAGCTGTACACTGATTACAGGACCAAGCTAAATTACGATTGCAACAAGTATGTGGTGCAGCATTTTAATTAATATTAGATAAACTGCCAGAAGAGTGATGAAAAATGGAATGAAAGAAGAGCAGAGAAGAGACAGAAGGGGGAGAAATTGAACTAGTAAGGAGAGAGATCTTACATATTGCCCATGACTTTGAGAAAATCTAACCAAGGAGACCATATTTTCAAATATTCTGAACTTTTATTTTCCAAAATAAAGGTCAATTCTTCAAGTTGTCTAATCTCTTCAAATTTAGCAAGCCAGTCAAACAAAGTAGGTGATTGCCTCGATTTCCATTTTACTGGTATCAGGGCCTTTACTGCTTGGAGAAGATGTAGAGTTAATGCATTTGTGATCATATTATTTAACTCTTGGTTAAAGTTTAAAATGATTAACACTTGGTTATCCTTTCATAGATCACACTTAGTAACGCTATTAATTGTGTTTAAAATCTATTTCCAGTAAAGATTAAAACAAGAACAGGAAAGCCATATATGGGTATATGTCCCCTCTTCTATGTTACACCTCCAACATTTGTTTGAAGAATTGAAGTACATTTTTATCAATTTAGCGGGTGTGTAGTATGATCTTGTGATGAGTTTATATAATGCTTCAGTTGCTTTAGATGATCTAGATGTTTTATGAATTGACTTAAAAATATAGGACCATGTCTGCTCCGAAAGACTTGTTTTATAATTCTCTAGTACAGTGATCCCCAACCAGTAGTTCATGAGCAACATGTTGCTCTACAACCCCTTGGATGTTGCTCCCAGTAGCCTTAAATTACAGGTTTGGAGCCAAGTTTTGGTTGTAGAAAAACCAGGTGCACTGCCAAACAGAGCTCAATCTAGTTTATAATCCACATAGGAGCTACCAAATGACCAATCACAGCATTTATTTGGCATCCTAAGAAATTTTTTTATTCTAGCATTGCTCCCCAACTCCTTTTACTTCTGAAAGTTGCTCACAGGTCTGAAAGGTTAGGGATCCCTGCTCTAGCGCATGCTGAACAAAAAGATGGTGTGTCCTGGGGGGTTATTTATTAGTGTTTTGTAAATTTTAGATAACAGTTTGACTGTTATCATGTAGGTGTTAGCTGATTCTCAAGGGGGAGTAAAGGTGTGATCCAGTAACAATGGTTCCATAAATCTCATTGAGTCAGGGGTTCATTTTTCAAGTGATGTAACTGGAAGTAATGCAAATACCATTCAGATGAACTGAAGAAGCCACTGGTATGAAAAGCGAAACATTCAGACTTATAACTACTAAATATTGCGTACCTCCTATAAGTATTGAATTTGGCATCAAGGACTCCAAATAGGGGGATATTGTGGAAAGAGGGCTAATGTGAAGCATGTCTTGACATAACCCAAATGTTGGGAGGTATGGGTTTGTTGTATCACCTATACATGGCATCTGTTCCATGCAATGAAAAGTTCTTCATAACCCCCAGTGATAAGAACACTCCACACCTTAAGCATAGATTTTTTTTACCTTTTTCTATACATGAATAAAGTATATTACTGCAGAAGGATAAGGACCCCAATAGAAATATATTTCAATGAAACAATGTGACTTTATAAATTGTCTTGATAAAGTAAAAGTGACCTCGACGTGATTTGAACACGCAACCTTCTGATCTGGAGTCAGACGCGCTACCGTTGCGCCACGAGGTCCCCATAGTTCACATTGCCCTATTCCCCTACACAGCTGTGGTCATTTTCACAAAATATTAGTTGAAAAAGTCACCAAAAGTTCTTACAAGAAAGCCGTGCCATGATCAAAGGACATTTCAGAAGAGACGAACAAGCAGATATAGAAATATATTAATGTAAAAGTCCTCTGGCGCTGCCATGGATTGAAGGGGTGTAGCTCAGTTGTAGAGTGCTTGCTTTGTAAGTATTAGGTCTGGGTTCATCCCTGGCATCTCCACTTTTTCTCTTGTTATTCTTCATTCTATAAGAGAAACAAAATACTTAATTTTGAAAGCAAGTTATTGCTCAGTGGTTGAGTGCATGTATGGGACCCTGGGTTGAATCTGGGTAATCCATGTTTTCTATCATCATTGTTCAATCTAAATTTTTCTTTAGAACTTCCATGAAAGAGCAAAAAATGCTGAAAAATGACATTTAGTGTAAAGGAAGAACAAAGCTCTTTTGACTCAAAAAAGACTTAAACAAACAAGTAACTTGGCACAAAGATTCAGAGTCACCACTGACTCCTCAGTACAGGGCCGGACTGGGAGTAAAAAGCAGCCCGGGCAAAAAAATCAAAGCAGCCCACATGTAAACACTCGATGTATTCATCCACTCAAATATTGGGGTAAAACTGCAAATGTGCATAAAGAGCTGCCTTTCTCACTTAAGTGTATTTAATGTAAAATATGTAAAAGATTCTGCAGCCTTGAGCCTTTATATGGTCACGAAATCCCTCAGTGACTTCTAGGGGCATAGTTATCAAGAGTCGAATTGAAAAAAATTATAAATTCAAAAAGCCCAACTGAAATTAAGTCAACGTTTTTTTTTTTGGTCGAATAGGTTCGTTTTCGTCCGAATTTGAATCGAAGGAATATCGCATTTGCTCGAATTCGATTGAAAGTTTTTCCCAAAAAAACCTTTGATTTTTCAAAGTCCACCAATTGACTCCAAATAGGTTCTAGAAGGTCCCCCATAGGCTAAAACAGCAATTTGGCAGGTTTTAGATTTTTAAAGAGAGAGTACATGATACATTTCGATATTCAAATTTTCAAATTTGAATCGAATTTGGACTATTCCCTAGTCGAAGTACACAAAAATTAGCTTGAAATTTGAATTTTTAAACAAGAAAATTCACCTCGACCTTTGATAAATCTGCCCCCTAATATCCTTATCATTTACAGTAGGGGGTACATTAACCCTTATAATACATGAGTGATACTCAGAGCTTGCTGTATATCTCAGCCTGCGGCCTTGTGCCTTTATATGGTCACAGAACCCTTCTGTAAATTCTAATATCCTTATCATATACAGTAGGGGGTACATTATCCCTTATAATACATGAGTGATACTCAGAGTTCCCTGTATAACTTCAAAACAATCAAATTACTGGTCCCAGCGTAAAATTCAGTGGTTGTATCGCTGTGAATTCCTATGAGCCTGTGCCACACTCCAAAAAGTACACGATAAAGTTAAATACTTGGAATAAAACAGCTTCAAAGCAGTATTTTCAAACTGCATATGTTTTATTAGCAGTGCAACACACTACATGTTTCGGGTGAAACCCTTTTTCAAGTGTATTAGGAAGTGCAATTAAACATGAGGTTAAATACCCTCCTTCCCTCCAGGAACCTCCCCCAACCAAATCAGGAATTCAACGAGCTCCACAGTTTGGAACAATAAATATTGAATAAATATTAATAAATATTAATCTAAAAGTCCAAAAGCCAAATCCAAAGTGTCCTGGTGTCATTCCAAGGTGTACGTGAAATCCACAAGTCCAGTGTGTAATATAAAATTCATAACCGGGAAATTGCAATATTCAGCCTATCCCTGGTAAAAATGCAGAAAATTCAAAAGTACTGCAAACAAATGCCTACTTAAGGGTCACAAGAAGCATGTATATATTATTATTTAACAAGTTTAGAAAACTGAACCAGCATGTATTCAACCAGCATATTTAAATAAGCTTATATGAATATATCTTAATAGGTAACTCCGGTATCAGTACTTTACACTGATTAGTACATATTAGTTATTACTTACACGGCAGGAGTTCCGTGAAAAATTTCAACATCGCTATCTGACATTTAATATCTAAGAGAAAGGGAAAAAAGGATAGAATATTAATAGTTGGCATTCATTAACTTTTAAGAGCAAGAGAATATAAGAGCAGAGAGACTTTGTTACCTTAAACATTATTACAAAAAACATTTAAAACTATTATGATCATTCATGCCCTTAGGCCAGATGAAATGGAAAGTGCTGGAACAAGTAAGGAGACCCCCAAGAGGAGGGAATTGGGATAAACTCCTGCTTCAAAGTGAAGCACGGTGGATAATGAAATTAGATTGCATTAAACCTAAGGGTATGAATGATCATAATAGTTTTAAATGTTTTTTGTAATAATGTTTAAGGTAACAAAGTCTCTCTGCTCTTATATTCTCTTGCTCTTAAAAGTTAATGAATGCCAACTATTAATATTCTATCCTTTTTTCCCTTTCTCTTAGATATTAAATGTCAGATAGCGATGTTGAAATTTTTCACGGAACTCCTGCCGTGTAAGTAATAACTAATATGTACTAATCAGTGTAAAGTACTGATACAGGAGTTACCTATTAAGATATATTCATATAAGCTTATTTAAATATGCTGGTTGAATACATGCTGGTTCAGTTTTCTAAACTTGTTAAATAATAATATATACATGCTTCTTGTGACCCTTAAGTAGGCATTTGTTTGCAGTACTTTTGAATTTTCTGCATTTTTACCAGGGATAGGCTGAATATTGCAATTTCCCGGTTATGAATTTTATATTACACACTGGACTTGTGGATTTCACGTACACCTTGGAATGACACCAGGACACTTTGGATTTGGCTTTTGGACTTTTAGATTAATATTTATTAATATTTATTCAATATTTATTGTTCCAAACTGTGGAGCTCGTTGAATTCCTGATTTGTTTCGGGGAGGTTCCTGGAGGGAAGGAGGGTATTTAACCTCATGTTTAATTGCACTTCCTAATACACTTGAAAAAGGGTTTCACCCGAAACATGTAGTGTGTTGCACTGCTAATAAAACATATGCAGTTTGAAAATACTGCTTTGAAGCTGTTTTATTCCAATAATTTAACTTTATCGAGTTCCCTGTATAACTCAGCCTGCAGCCTTGTGCCTTTATATGGTCACAGAACTACCACTCAGTGACTTCTAATATCCTTATTATTTACAATAGGGGTACATTATCCCTTATAATACATGAGTGATACTCAAAATAGTCCCTGGCATTCCAAGTACAAGAGGCCCAAACAACCTCCTACCAGCCCAATAAACAGTAACTTTCTATGGCAACTTACAGCAGTCCCTCTGGCATTTGCCAGAATCCACAGATTTCCAGTCCAGCCCTGACTGTTAGAGAAAACTAGCTAAACCTCAAAAACCACAAAACCTAGGTCCCTTAGAAGTGTAGCAAGAAGAGAATGTTCAATGTGAATGAAGCAGTTCCTCCCAAACACCACTCCACTCTTAGAGTATCGGACTGAAAAAAGTAAAATTGTTTAAAAATTAGCTTCCCTCTTTTTCAACATTATTCAAGTTGCAACTAAGGGAGGAGCTCCACACTGCGGCTGGAGCCAAAATGTCGCCATGCGACAAAACGCATGCCACGTGTCGGATGTTCTGAAGATAACAGGAACTGAAGGAGAAATCGCAGGTAAGAACTACATTTATCTGACTGTCGGATGAAAACGCACGCTGGACTGATCATGGACTGGACTGATGATTATTGCTATGAAAGTGAGTTGCCAAGGAAAGAAACTCCCTGGTGATAGCAATACAGTACCATTAACAGACCCAAAGGGATAATCTGCCCAGTATATTTAATAACACATTTAGGCTGATTTAATAAGATTACAGACTGATTTTTTACCAATTAAAAGATTTCCAAATTCAACTTTTTTGGGAAAAAAAGAAATCTTCTGTAGTTTTACCACTTAAGTGATTTATTTTTTCACATTTCACAAAACAGTCAAATAATGTAGAAGTGAATACAGCAACTGCAATTATGTTTTAGGTTTTTTTTTATACCAGTGCCCTTTTACCATGAAGTACACATGCTTATTTTCCATGCTTATTTAAGTTAAAAATTAAGTTTTTTGTGGTTTTTAAAATGTTTATTTTTTTCTGTATTTTTGCTCTGCAACTTTCAAGCTTGGAACTGCAACTGTGATATGGTCTCTAATGCTTCATTTTCCTCAAAAACAAGCACTAGGTTTAAAGTCAGATTGGAAGATCGGTAGGAGAGGGTCTGATAAAAAGATAAGCAATTAGAAATAAGAATAAGAATAAATCGGAGCCTTCACAGCCAATCTGCTTTTTTGGTTGCCAGGGTCAGTGACCCAAAAAAAGAAGAAATAGTCATTTCTGTTGCAAGTTGGGAAAACCATCCAAAATAAATAATTAAGACAAACTGAAAAGTTGCTCTGAACAGGGTAAAGGATAATAAAAAGGTTAATATCCACTTCAAGGAGAGGGTCTGATAAGCAATTAGAAATAAGAATAAGAATAAATCGGAGCCTTCACAGCCAATCTGCTTTTTTGGTTGCCAGGGTCAGTGACCCAAAAAAAGAAGAAATAGTCATTTCTGTTGCAAGTTGGGAAAACCATCCAAAATAAATAATTAAGAGAAACTGAAAAGTTGCTCTGAACAGGGTAAAGGATAATAAAAAGGTTAATATCCACTTCAAATGGGCAGTACACCTCTGGTTTAACATGTATTTAACGAATATGGCTTGTGTTTTACATAATTTGTGTTTTTGTTATACCTTGAGCTAAACACTGCAAAATGGGAAACTGAAGCGACTCCATATTTGGTCCTTTCAAGGCAGTGCTCCCTGTTTGGTGCAAGAAATAACACAAAAAAATAGACTTTTCATGAATAAAACAATAGGCAAAAAGTATGAACTCTGGAAAATGGAGGACAGGCTTGCTGGTGCTTATTACAGGCCTTGTGCTTGGGCCTTTGTGAACATTATAGAAATGAAAAGAAGTAAAACCCCTCTCTATTCAATTGACCACCAATTAAAGAAAATTCAAATATTAGTGCAGCAGTGTCAGAGTTTATTAACAGTTTCGTTAACGGTTACTAACCCAGTGTTGCTTCAATTATTGGGCAGCCATTGCTGGGTTACCCAATAAAGTGCTATGTGCTAGGTGCTAATAATTCATTAGCAATTAAAAATCATGTAACAGGATTAATTAATATTGTGCTATAAAGTGCTAGTGCTTCAAATGAAATTAAGAAGTTAACTTAAATAACCAGGATTAAATTGACCCAAGTGAGATTAAAGTTAATTCATTATTATATATCACACATTAAAATCCATTCATTATAGAAGATTGTAGATAACTGATTAACTGTTAAAAAGTAAACTTTACTAAATTCATTAAAATTGTTTCGCCTGCTGGCTTTGTCAAGATTTTGCCTTGACAAAGCCAGCAGGCGAAACACGTGTTGGCACACTGGGAAGCGCTTTTTGTGAAGTCTCCTGGGCGCTTTCCTTATTTTTACTATTGCAAAATAATTTCCTATTGATTTTAAACCTTTGCGACCGCATTGATTCTTCTTTTATAATCTTACCTGTTATCCAATGGCACTGTGGGATTTGTAGTTTTATAGGGAAGATTAGCTCTCCGAATTATAAGATAGCAAGGTAAAATTGAGACTACAGTCCCCAGTGACCTACTTTCTCCTCCGTGTGGGGTCCCAGACTTAGAAAAATACAGGCAGCTAGAACTTGGGACTTCTCCACCTCTAACAATTTTCCTATTCCTCCTTTCTCTTTCAATGCTGGTCTCCTTTGAATAATTTTATGCAAACGTTTTTTAACACCCTATAACTTTAACGGGGGTGTATGGATTAATTATTACTCACCAATTTTTATGCAGTCTTTAAAGATTACCTTAATTGATTTGCAGCAATTTTAATGAATTTAGTAAAGTTTACTTTTTAACAGTTAATCAGTTATCTACAATCTTCTATAATGAATGGATTTTAATGTGTGATATATAATAATGAATTAACTTTAATCTCACTTGGGTCAATTTAATCCTGGTTATTTAAGTTAACTTCTTAATTTCATTTGAAGCACTAGCACTTTATAGCACAATATTAATTAATCCTGTTACATGATTTTTAATTGCTAATGAATTATTAGCACCTAGCACATAGCACTTTATTGGGTAACCCAGCAATGGCTGCCCAATAATTGAAGCAACACTGGGTTAGTAACCGTTAATGAAACTGTTAATAAACTCTGACACTGTTGCACTAATATTTGAATTTTCTTTAATTGGTGGTCAATTGAATAGAGAGGGGTTTTACTTCTTTTCATTTCTATAACACATTATTTTGGTAATCACACCTCTTTCGTTCGGAAAACATATTGCTTTTTTAGGAAGGTACACTGAACAATTCTATCTTTATACCTTTGTGTACATTAAACATCAGGGTCTATTTTGAATCATAATCCATGCATGACTGTGTACTGATAATTTTAAATGTAAAGGTATTTCTACTAATTTATATGAAACCAGCGGATATATATAAGTTGGTTGGCTATTATTTAATTATTATCTACTGGTGTTTAGTGAGTACTGAAATGTAATAGTAATGTGTACTTATGGGTTACAGCCTATTCTACACAGGTAATGATATATTGTTTTTTAGTTTGACTGGTAGCAACTCCAGACATAACTATATCTACTGGTGGTATCTGGGGTGCTGTGGCTTAGTTGGTTAAAGCGCCTGTCTAGTAAACAGGAGATCCTGAGTTCGAATCTCAGCAGTGCCTAGTTTTAACATTGTTTTTCTGGATAATGAAAATCAAGATTTGCTTGTGTTCAATAGCTCACAACATGTAGGGCTGCCCTGGGGAGCTTACCTTAGCAGACATTGTCAGTTAAGGGGTTCCCCTGCCAAGGGCTGGACCTTCAAGAGGTCTTGCAAAAAAAAAAATTCTCTGGCCTCTAATACCTGCATCAAAATCACTGCCCTAGGCATTAACTGTTACTTAGTTCAAGTAAACACATTCTTTCTTTCATGCAAAGAAGCAAAATTTAATGCAGAAAGTTTTCTTCTGCGTCACTCCATATCAGCACAAATAAGCAGTATTGGCCTCTCCCAGACTGGGAGGCAGGACCTATAACATTAGCCAATCAAAATAAAACATGACCTATAAGACCACCTTAATTCCTCCTCACCACTGTTACTTTTCGTCTTACTGGACAGGGAGGTAGTAGTGATGTGTGGGCTGACCTGATACCCCAGGGTTGACACACTGGTCGGGTGGGTTCAGGCTGAATTTTGGGCATCCATGGTGGGTGCGGGTCTGGTATGGGTCATACTGAGGTACTACAATACTGTAGTGGCTGTGTAGTCAGATATGGCTTTTTATGACTTGTACCACTGATCTGCGGTTGTGGGCCCTACAATGCAAAGATTTTGCAGGTTAGGGTTGGGTTAGGGTTTTGTTCATCAGGGTCAGGTGTGGTTTGATTGTTCCTCACCACTGGGAGGTAGAACTTTCCTTCTCACTCTTTTGGTGAATCTTGATAGCTTTATTTTTTACTTCTGTGTGGACTCAGATGAATGATTCCCAGTTAATAGAGAAGAATTTACCTGATGCACCAAGATACATAATATGCCATTTCTTGCTTATTGGGAAGAAATGCATTAGGTGAGGCTTGAATGGTGACAAAAAATATTAACGAAAAGTAACAAAAAGTAGTGAAAAAAAAGTTTTTATTGTTCCAGGTATTCTTTTTTAATATAAAATAGTTTTTTATGGTGAATCCGCTATTCACACACAAAAGTCCCTGTTTGCTCCTTTGATAAACATGCCCCCTTATGTGATTTGTTTCTAAAGAGACCTGTTTAGGGGTATAGTTTTAATTTAAGGAAATCCCACAAACGCCACTGAGTGTGGATATTTTCAAGTTAGAGTGTGAAATCCGAGAAACTTCATCACAAACATAATGTTTGGATAAAACATGGAGAGGCCCTATAAAGGGGTAAACACTCCACATCGCAGTTAAAAGACCACACAGACATCAGCGCTAAAAAAGTAACCCCCCCACACAAGTTGTAAAAAGCTATTGATGGTCAGGGCCCCCTTATAAATAATTGGGGCCCCAAAAAAAAGAAAAATTTTTTTTATTTTTTTTTTAAAAACATTGGTGGCAGGGGCCCCCTTATAAGTTAAAAAAAACTTGGGGCCCCAACAAAAAATTTTTAAAAAAACTAAAAAATAAACAAACATTGGTGGCAGGGGCCCCCTTATAAGTTAAAAACAAATTGGGGCCCCAAAAAAAATTTTGAAAAAAAAATTTTTTTTTGAAAAAAAAAAAAAAAACTGGTGGCAGGGGCCCCCTTACAAGTTAAAAAATTAAAAAAATTTTAAATTTAAAAAAAAAAAAAAAAAAACAATGGTGGCAAGGGGCCCCTTACGAGTTAAAAAAAAATTGGGGCCCCAAAAAAAAAGTTTTAAAAAAAAGATTGGAGGCAGGGGCCTATAGAATATTAAAATAATACATTGGTGGCCAGGGGATTAAAAAAAAAAAAACCACAAACTGGTGTTCAGTAGGATTGAACTCATGGCTTCAGTACTTCCACTTCGCCTCCTTTCGTGACTTCAGGTCTTTTCACCGCTTCAGGACTTCAATTTCGGCTCTTTTCGTGACTTCGGGTCTTTGCGCTGCTTCAGGACTTCGGCTTCGGCTGTTTTCGTGACTTCGGTTCTTTTCGGCGCTTCGTGACATCGGCTTTTTCCGTGACTTCGGGTCTTTTCGGCGCATCGGCTTTGGCTTTTCGGCACTTCCGCATTCGGCACGCAAGAGGCAAGACGTACGGCTCGGGCGCTCGTAAGGGGGGCCCGGATCTTCAAAAAATGCAGCGCTGCCGGGCCCCCCTTCATGCCCGGGCCCGGTACGCTTGTCCCCCCTGTCCCCCCCTGATGGCGGCCCTGGTTGCAACTAAGGGATGAGCTCCACACTGCGACTGGAGCCAACACGTCGCCATGCGACATAACGCATGCCACGTGTCGGATGTTCTGAAGATAACAGGAACTGAAGGAGAAATCGCAGGTAAGAACTACATTTATCTGACTGTCGGATGAAAACGCACGCTGGACTGATCATGGACTGGACTGATAATTATTGCTATAAAAGTGAGTTGCCAAGGAAAGAAACTCCATGGTGATAGCAATACAGTACCATTAACAGACCCAAAGGGATAATATGCCCAGTATATTTAATAACACACTTAGGCTGATTTAATAAGATTACAGACTGATTTTTTACCAATTAAAAGATTTCCAAATCCAACTATTTTGGAAAAAAAAGAAATCTTCTGTAGTTTTACCACTAAAGTCATTTATTTTTTCACATTTCACAAAACAGTCAAATACTGTAGAAGTGAATACAGCAACTGCAATTATGTTTTATTTAAATTTTTTTTTATACCAGTGCCCTTTTACCATGAAGTACACAGGTTTATTTTCCAAGACAATTATCAATTAAGTTAAAAATTAAGTTTTTTGTGGTTTTTAAAATGTTTATTTTTTTCAGCATTTTTGCTCTGCAACTTTCAAGCTTGGAACTGCAACTGTGATATGGTCTCTAATGCTTAATTTTCCTCAAAAACAAGCACTAGGTTTAGAGTCAGATTGGAAGATCGGTAGGAAAGGGTCTGATAACAACAGGGCCGGAACTAGGGGTAGGCAGAGTAGGCATGTGCCTAGGGCGCAAAGCTGGGGGGGCGCCAGGCACGTACCTGCTCTGTCGCCCACCCCATTGTCCGGCCCTGTCTCTCCCCGACTGCCGTGTATATTTTTTTCTTAATTGTGCTTTTGCGCATGCGCGTACGTAGTTTTGCGCATGCGCGCCATATCGCAACTTTGCGCATGCACGCCATAGCGCAGTTTCACGCATGCGCGCCATAGCACCGTAACGCGCATGCGCACCACAGCACACACTCAGCCGGCACCGTGGCCAGCCAGGTTGCCTAGGGCGCCTGGCTGGGTTGGCCCGGCTCTGGATAAAAAGATAAGCAATTAGAAATAAGAATAAGAATAAATCTGAGCCTTTACAGCCAATCTGCTTTTTTGGTTGCCAGGGTCAGTGACCCAAAAAAAAGAAGAAATAGTAATTTTTGTTGCAAGTTGGAAGAAGGCAGAATAGGAAAGTTAAAAATGCAAAAACCCTCCAAAATAAATTAAGACAAACTGAAAAGTTGCTCTGAACAGGGTAAAGGATAATAAAAAGGTTAATATCCACTTCAAATGGGCAGTACACTTCTGGTTTAACATGTATTTAACGAATAGGGCTTGTGTTTTACATAATTTGTGTTTTTGTTATTTCTTGAGCTAAACACTGCAAAATGGGAAACTGAAGCTACTCCATATTTGGTCTTTTCAAGGCAGTGCTCCCTGTTTAGTGCAAGAAATAACACAAAAAAATAGACTTTTCATGAATAAAACAATAGGCAAAAAATTTGATCAGCACTGCCCCTTTAACTGTGTAGTAGATGTAATTGAGAAACTCTGGAAAATGGCGGACAGGCTTGCTGGTGCTTATTACAGGCCTTGTGCTTGGGCCTTTGTGTACATTAAACGTCCAGGTCTATTTTGAATCATAATCCATGCATGACTGTGTACTGATAATTTTAAATGTAAAGGTATTTCTACTAATTTATATAAAACCAGCGGATATATATAAGTTGGTTGGCTATTATTTTATTATTATCTACTGGTGTTTAGTAAGTACTGAAATGTAATAGTAATATGTACTTATGGGTTTCCCCTGCCAAGGGCTGGACCTTCAAGAGGTCTTAAAATAAAAAAAGATCTCTGGCCTTTAATACCTGCATCAAAATCACCAGCCTATGCCCTAGGCATTAACTGTTACATAGATCAAGTAAACACATTCTTTCTTTCATGCAAAGAAGCAAAATTCAATGCAGTTTTCTTCCGCGTCCAGGGCTGCCATCAGAAATCACGGGGCCCCGCACAACAAAATTTTCTGGGCCCCCCTCGCCCCCCTTCCCTAAGTATGAAGGCCACACAAGAAACAGGCATTAAAACATTAAGTGCCCCCCTACAAGTTAAAAAAATAACTTTGGTGCCCAGGCCCCTCCTACAAGTTTTGGTGTCAGGTTAAAGAAAAAAAACATTTGTGGCCAGGGCCCCCACACATTTAAAAAATAAACAATGAGCCAGGGCCCCCACACATTAAAAAAAACAATTAGCCAGGCCCCCACACATTTTAAAAATAAACAATGAGCCAGGGCCCCCACACATTTAAAAAAAAAAAAAATAGCCAGGGCCACCACACTTTTTTTAAATAAACAACAATTAGCCAGGGCCCCCACACATCTTTAAAAAAACTAGCAAAGGGCCCCCACACATTTAAAAAAAACAATTACCCAGGGCCCCACACATTTAAAAAATAAACAATGAGCCAGGGCCCCCACACATTTAAAAAAAACAATTAGCCAGGCCCCCACACATTTTAAAAATAAACAATGAGCCAGGGCCCCCACACATTTAAAAAAAAAAATAAAAAAAATTAGCCAGGGCCACCACACTTTTTTTTAAAAAACAACAATTAGCCAGGGCCCCCACACATCTTTAAAAAAAAACTTGCAAAGGGCCCCCACACATTTAAAAAATAAACAATGAGCCAGGGCCCCCACACATTTTTTAAAAAAAAACAATTAGCCAGGCCCCCACACATTTTAAAGATAAACAATGAGCCAGGGCCCCCACACATTTAAAAAAAAAAAAAATTAGCCACGGCCACCACACTTTTTTTTAAAAAACAACAATTAGCCAGGGCCCCCACGCATCTTTAAAAAAAACTAGCAAAGGGCCCCCACACATTTAAAAAAAAACAATTAGCCAGGGCCCCCACAGATTTAAAAAAAAAAAACAATTAGCCAGGGCCCCCCACACATTTTAAAAATAAACAATGAGCCAGGGCCACCACACATTTAAAAAAAAAATAAAAAAAATTAGCCAGGGCCACCACACTTTTTTTAAAAAAACAACAATTAGCCAGGGCCCCCACACATCTTTAAAAAAAAACTTGCAAAGGGCCCCACACATTTTAAAGATAAACAATGAGCCAGGGCCCCCACACATTTAAAAAAAAAAAAATTAGCCACGGCCACCACACTTTTTTTTAAAAAACAACAATTAGCCAGGGCCCCCACGCATCTTTAAAAAAACTAGCAAAGGGCCCCCACACATAAAAAAAACTATTAGCCAGGGCCCCCATACATTTAAAAAAAACACAAATTTAAAAAAAAATAAAAAAAAAAATATCAAAGGCCCCCCACACATTTAAAAAAAAAACTATCAGCCAGGGCCCCCATACATTTAAAAAAAAAAAAATAAACAATTGGTCAGGGCCCCCACAAGTTAAAAGAAAAAAAAACTGCACGTACCTTAGCCAGGGAGTTCAGATGCCGGTATCTTCAGTTTCTTGTGCTCTGATTCGCCAGTGAAATGTAAGTCCCGGTAAACCCGCATGGTGATTGGTTAAAGTAGAGGGGAGGTTCAAACTTCTCCCAACCAATCCGCATGTGGCTTTACCGGGACTTACATTTAATGGCGAATTAGAACACAAGAAGCCAGTCATCGGAGCTCTGATGCAGGGGCCCGGCTGTGCAAGTAAATGCAAGTAAGTGCAAGTAAATGCAGCACGGCCGGGCCCCCCTTAACTCCCCAAACCACCAGGGCCCGGGACAACAGTCCCCCTTGTACCCCCCTGATGGCGGCCCTGCCCGCGTCACTCCATATCAGCACAAATAAGCAGTATTGGCCTCTCCCAGTCTGGGAGGCAGGACCTATAACATTAGCCAATCAAAATAAAACATGACCTATATGACCACCTGAATTCCTCCTCACCACTGTTACTTTTCGTCTTACTGGACAGGGAGGTAGTAGTGATGTGTGGGCTGACCTGATACCCAGGCCCGGACTGGTAATCTGTCCAATCGGGCAACTGCCCGAGGAGCCAATCTGCCCTGTGTTTAAGTGGGCCGCACGCTGCCTAATTAACACTTTGCTAGTGCTTTGATTATGCGCTCCATTTTTGCACAAATTTTTTTTTTCACAGCTGGGCCCGCCCCCAAAGTGGACCACGTTGCCACTCCAAAAAAAACCCCTTGTGAACTAAGTAAATAATTCATAAATCCTGTAACATGACTAGTTCCCTGATCCAGAGGGAGAGGCTGTTGAGAACTCA
This sequence comes from Xenopus laevis, assembly GCF_017654675.1. Lineage (NCBI taxonomy): Eukaryota > Metazoa > Chordata > Amphibia > Anura > Pipidae > Xenopus > Xenopus laevis. The sequence continues at coordinate 25,271,249 of NC_054377.1, read as the reverse complement.
TTTTACACTGGGAGCACGGACACACAGGAGCAACTGCTGATCGCTTCGTTCTTTGCAAATATTCAATGAGCCATAACGTTGGTAGGTCCCTTCCTTTAAGCAGTCTTTACCAAATGCATCAGTGACCTGTGCTTGCAATAAATATTTCTCCCTCTCCGAGTCTTCATTCTTGTTGTGTCTATAATGACAATAGCCTGTTCATAGACTTGGCGGCTGGTGTAACAGACCAGATCTATGAGATTCCGAGAGAACTTTGATGAGAAAGATTTACACAGGACTCCTGCACAGGGCACTTATTCTTCTTTGCCAGAGCTGCAATAAAACTGGAGCAGTGATCACAAGTTCACAAAGCAAAGTCTGGGGTAGCATGATGGTTTTTGCACGTAATGTATTAGAAGCAGTGAATAACAAGCATTTATATATTTAGGCACCATACAGTATATGTTTTTTATCTATATATATACACACTGATAAATACACTATAGAGATTTAGTGCCTTTATCAGCCTTTTATATCCAGTGCTGTATTAAGGCACTGGTGGGTGAAGACAGGGGTGCTGCACCAGTGAGGTGAGTTGAGAAACTCCCCTCAGGCGGCAGCACCCCACTGGTTACCAGGGGCAGCAAAGATGCAGCTCCTGGTAACTTTAAGAGCTTTTACACAGTACACAGTAAAAAGTACCCCCTACTGTAAATAAGGATGTTAGAAGTCACAGAGGGTTTCTGTGGCCATATAAAGGCACAAGGCTGCAGGCTGAGTTATACAGGGAACTCTGAGTACCCCCTGTGTATTATAAGGGATAATGTACCCCCTACTGTAAATGATAAGGATATTAGAAGTCATTGAGGGTTTATTCTGTGACCATATAAAGGCACAAGGCTGCAGGCTGAGTTATACAGGGAACGCTCAGTATCACTCATGTATTATAAGAGACAATGTACCCCCTACTGTAAATGATAAGGATATCTATATATACATATATAAAAGATGCGTGTGTATAAGTAAAACAAGAGCACGCATATATGTGTGGGCTGCTTCGATATTTTTGCCAGGGCTGCTATTTAGTCCCAGTCCAGCCCTGCTGATACCCCAGGGTTTACCCACCGGTTGGGTGGGTTCGGGCTGAATTTTGGGCATCCATGGCAGGTGCGGGTCAGCCATGGGTAATACTGAGGTACTACAATACTATAGTGGCTGTGTAGTAAGATATGGCTTTTTATGACTCGTACCACTGATCTGCGGTTGTGGGCCCTACAATGCAAAGATTTTGCAGGTTAGGATCGTGTAATGGTTTGGTGGGTCAGGTGTGGTTTGATTTTTACTCACCACTGGGAGGTAGAATTTTCCTTCTCACTCTTTTGGTGAATCTTGATAGCTTTATTTTTTACTTCTGTGTGGACACAGATGAATGTCTAAAACATCTATAATTCGTGATTTCAGAAAAGTAGCATTTCTGGGGAATTCTCTCGTGTGTGAGGAATTCTTTCATAATATAAGATGTGAACAAAACTACACATGCAGAAAGTTCCACTGAGATTTGAACTCGGACCGCTGGATTCAAAGTCCAGAGTGCTAGCCATTACACCATGGAACCAACTGGAAAAGTCTATTTTAAAGGAATAGACACACCTCTGAACCAGTCCTTTATCACAAGAAATCATCTTGAAAATAGTTTTTCGTTCATAAATGATTCTTAATAAACTTCCGGACAATCACTACAGCCCTTAGTAACAGTAAAAAATAAGTCAAAAATACAAATGTTTGCATCCTTTACACATAAAATACAACACTTTTATTCTCACAATTAATTATCTCATTTACATTAAATGGGTAGTTCACCTGTAATGAAAACCAATTGCAAAGTTGCTTGGAACACGTCATTAACTTAAAGGTAAATCACCCCTTTAATTGAATTAACCTATGAACACCACTGGGAAAGTGTCATCAATCAGACCTTGTGGCGCAACTGTAGCGCGTCTGACTCCAGATCAGAAGGTTGCGTGTTCAAATCACGTCGGGGTCAACATTTGTTTTCAAAACATGTCAATCTAATTATAAAGGCCAATATTATAACTTACTCATTTCTGTTCATTTAAGTTAACTATGACTATAGCTACTTCTAATTAGCATTAAAAACTAAGAAATATTACTCTGGGATATCAAGCTGGTACACTATTCAAGTATCCCTTTCCTTGCATAAAATATGGGTGATGTCTGTCACAGTATATGCTCTGCCATGAAACTTTCCAACTGAAGAACAAAGCTAAGCATACATAGCAAGTCAAGACTTTCGAAACAAAAAATGTTTTTAGATTTTTTTTGCAGTAGAGCAAAAGGCTCCATAGCTCAGGGAGTCTGGAATCTGTGATTAATCTTGTTAGTCATTGGTCTTTAATAATTTAGATACAAGAGGATCATTTTAAAGCAACTGTATACTCACTTACTGTTTACCCACTTACTTATAAGTGGTGGCGTCGGCCCTCTTGTGCCAAAGGCAAACAAGTGTTCCAGTAACTGAAAAATATAGAAAGTCTTTGTCTGGTTTCTTAATGCTGTCAGAGTGGTATTCAATGCTAGCACCTACTTATTCTTTTAATTCTTTATTGGTATTTTTTCAAAACAAAACAAAAAAAACAAGAGTACAGAAAAAAGAAAAAAGGGGGGAGGTCACAGGCAGGCCAAAAATTGCCAATAGTTTACATTTCTTAATAAGAAAGCTGTACACTGATTACAGGATCAAGCTAAATTACGACTGAAACAAGTATGTGGTGCAGCATTTTAATTAAGATTAGATAAACTGCCAGAATAGTGATGGAAAATGGGATGAAAGAAGAGCAGAGAAGAGACGGAAGAGGGGAAATTGAACTAGTAAGAAGAGAGATCTTACATATTGCCCATGACTTTGATAAAGTCTAACCAAGGAGACCATATTTTCAAATATTCTGAACTGTTATTTTCCAAAATAAAGTCAATTCTTGAATTCTTGAACCTCTTCAACTTTGGCAAGCCAGTCAAACAAAGTAGGTGATTGCCTCGATTTCCATTTTACTGGTATCAGGGCCTTTGCTGCTTAAAGAAGATGTAGAGTTAATGCATTTGCGATCATATTATTTAACTCTTGGTTAAAGTTTAAAATGATTAACACTTGGTTATCCTTAGTAGTTCTATTAATTGTGTTTAAAATCTATTTCCAGTAAAGATATGTCCCCTCTTCTATGTAACACCTCCAACATTTGTTTGAAGAATTGAAGTACATTTTTATCAATTTAGCGGGTGTGTAGTACCATCTTGTGATAAGTTTATATAATGCTTCAGTTGCTTTAGATGATCTAGATGTTTTATGAATTGACTTAAAATTAAAGGATCATGTCTGCTCCGAAAGATTTGTTTTTAATACTCTAGCCCAGGGATCCCCAACCTTTTCAAACTGTGAGCAACATTCCGAAGAAAAAGGAGATGGGGAGCAACACTAACATGAAAAATGTTATTAGGGTGCAAAATAAGGGCTTTGATTGGCCATTTGGTAGCCCCTATGTGGATTGTCAACCTACATTGAGGCTCTGTTTGACATTACACCTGGATTTTATGCAACCAAAACTTGTCTCCAAGCCTGGAATTCAAAAATAAGCTCCTGCTTTGAGGCCACTGGGAGCAACACACAAGGGTTTGGAGAACAACATGTTGCTCAGGAGCTACTGGTTGGGGATCTCTGCTCTAGCCCATGCTGAACAAAAAGATGGTGTGTCCTGGGAGGAGTTATTTATTAGTGTCTTGTACATTTTAGATAACAGTTTGACTGTTATCATGTTAGCTGAATCTCAAAGGGGGGTAAAAGTGTGATCCAGTAACAATTGTAAAGAAAGAAGAAAGCAAATGGCACACACAGCATGTTCAAGCAGGGAAACCCTTGCGTATATTTATTTGCACACGATGCAACGTTTCGGGGAAGGTCCCCTTTGTCAAGCATATTCCAGTGAAACAGTGAAAAACTTTTAACACCACACGGTCACAGTGATTGGTCAGTTACAAAATTGAATAATTAATCATGTGACATCAAATTGAAAAAGCAAAACAAGTTTAAAAAGTCACAAAAAAATTCAAAACAGGACGCATAAATACAGCGTGTAATGCATAAATACAAGTAAAGGTGAAGTGAGATCAGAAATTCACATAAAACATATAATACATAGAATCATTTCGGCAATCTCATGAAAAATCCAAAACAAGACCAAAATGTATCTATTCCACTAGTTTCTTAAACAATCTTACAAGTACAGGATTATTACGAGATAGTAGCAAAGCAATCAGCCACAATGTCAAATATTAATTATAACTGACAATACTTTGTTGCTTTTTCATTTTTCTCTTACCCTACAGGAAGGGAATGCAAAAAGGAAAATCTGACCCTGCAGGGGATTCATGGGACAGCTTATCTTGATTATCTGGAAAGATAAAACATACATGTAAAATCATAAGTAGCAGGACATACTAAAGTCCTCATTTAACCCTTTAGGGTACCTCGTCTACTGCAGCTGTCCCATGAATCCCCTGCAGGGTCAGATTTTCCTTTTTGCATTCCCTTCCTGTAGGGTAAGAGAAAAATGAAAAAGCAACAAAGTATTGTCAGTTATAATTAACTCCATGGTGATAGCAATATAGTACCATTAACAGACTCAAAGGGATAATCTGCCCAGTATATTTAATAACAAACTGAGGCTGGTTTAATAAAATTACAGACTGCTTCTTTCCCAATTAAAAGATTTCCAAATTCAACTTTTTTGGAAAACAAAAATCTTATGTAGTTTTACCATTAAAGTCATTTATTTTTTCACATTTTACAAAACAATCAAACTGTATGTAGAAGTGAATGCAGCAACTGCAATTATCTTTTAGGTATTTTTTTTATACCAGTGCCCTTTTACCATGAAGTACACAGGCTTATTTTCCAAAACAGTTTTCAATTAAGTTAAAAATTAAGTTTTTTGTGGTTTTTACAATGTTTATTTTTTCTGCATTTTTGCTTTGCAACTTTCAAGCTTGGAACTGCAACTGTGATCTGGTCCCTAATGCTTAATTTTCCTCAAAAACAAGCACTAGGTTTAAAGTCAGATTGGAAGATTTGCAGGCAGGGCCGGAACTAGGGTAGGGTTGCCACCTTTTAAAAAAAAAAAAAAAAATTACCGGCCATGGTGGGGGGCGGAAAAGAAAGGGGCGGGCGTGATGCAAAAAAGGGGCAGAACTGATGAGGGTGCCACAAAGGGGCAGAGCCACAGAGACTAGCATCACAGAAGGGGCAGGCCATGTGGAGTAGCGTCACAAAAGGGTCTGGGCCACCGCCCGAAGCCGACGAAAATTTAAGTTTTCGTCGGCGGGCAGGGGATTTTGTAAATGGTATTACAAATTACCGGCAGCTACATTGCTGGTAAATTTGTAATACCGGCCCCGGCCCTGGCAGGTGTTTTACTGGCTAGGCCGTTAAAATACCGGCCGGGTGGCAACCCTAAACTAGGGGTAGACAGAGTAGGCACGTGCCTAGGGCGCAAAGCTTGGGGGCCCCAGGCAGGCACCTCCTCTGTCGCCTTCCCCCAGTCCGGTGCTCGAGAGGGTATATATAAATCGGTTGGCTATTATTTTATTATTATCTACTAGTGTTTAGTAAGTACTGAAATGTAATAGTAATGTGTACTTATGGGTTCACAACTCAAGACATAACTAAATCTACTGGTGGAGTAGGTGGATGCTTCATGTAAGGCGCTGTGGCTTAGTTGGTTAAAGCGCCTGTCTAGTAAACAGGAGATCCTGAGTTCGAATCTCAGCAGTGCCTCATTTTAACATCTATTTTTGTACAAGGAAAATCATGATTTGATTGTGTTCTTCTAGTTCAGTAGCTCAAAACATGGAGGGCTGCCCTGGGGAGCTTACCTTAGCAGACATCCTCAGTTTAGGGGTTCCCCTGCCAAGGGCTGGACCTTCAAGAGGTCTTTCAATAAAAAAGTTCTCTGGCCACTAATTCCTGCATCAAAATCACTGGCCTAGGCCCTAGGCATTAATGGTTACTTAGTTCAAGTAAACACATTCTTTCTTTCATGCAAAAAAGCAAAATTCAATGCAGAAAGTTTTCTTCTGTGTCCCTCCATGTCAGCACAAACAAGCAGTATTGGCCTCTCCCAAACTGGGAGGCAGGACCTATAACCAGGGCAGCCATCAGGGGGGACAGGGGGGAGAGTTGTAGGGGGCCGAGGGTGAGGGGGGGGCCCGGCCACGCCGCTCTTTCTTGATTAGCCAGCCCCTCTGCTTTCTGAGAGCTGCTGATTTCGGGAAGGCAGGGTGGGGGCACAAGGGGAGGTATCTTCTGTCCATTCCTTTCCCTTATTGGTCACTGAGTTTAAGTCCCGGTTGCGCTGCTCAGGGATTGGATAGCTGAGGTTTGAACTTCTCCTCCAGCTCATCCAATCACCATGCAGCTTTACCAGGACTTGAAGTTCTGTGACCAATAAGAGAAGAAAATGCTGTCACTGGAAGAAGATGCAGCCACCTGTGCTCCCCTCCTCCCTTCTGTAGTTGGCAGCTCACTGACAGCAGGTGGGCCACACTAATGAAGTAAGTGCAACATGGCAGGGCCCCCCTAAAGGTAACCCTTTGTGGTCCCTGTTGTGTGGTGGGGCCCTGGGCACCAAATTTTTTTTAAACTTCTGGGGGGGGCATGTTTTTTTACATGGATGTTTAAGGGGGGCCCTGACCACCAATTTTCTTACAAGTGGGGGGGGCCCTGGCCACCAATAGTTTTTGCCCATGTGGGGTCCTAGCCACCAATATTTTTTAATGGAGGGCCCTGACCACAAATGTTTTTTTTAATGGGGGGGGCCCTGACCACCAATATTTTTTTATTAACATGTGGGAACAATAGCCACCAATGTTTTTTTTTAGTGTGTGGTGGGGGGTGGGGCTTGTGGTGGGTGCAGCCCAGGGGGCACAGGAAATTTTTTCATATGGGGCCCTGCGATTTCTGATGGCGGCCCTGCCTATAACATTAGCCAATCAAAATAAAACATGACCTTTAAGATCACCTGAATTCCTCCTCTCCACTGAGCCAACAGCCCCCCCACCAGCCCACTAAATACTGATTTCTATGGCACCTTATAGCAGCCCCTCTGGCATTTGCCAGAACCCACAGATTGCCAGTCCGGGCCTGGTCCTAGTCCTGTGCTAAAATAGCCCCCTTGATATATGATCAACCATACACAAGATTCTGTCTGTTTAATCCTTGCACATGGCCCCTAAATTGGCTAGAATTTGAAGTATGTTTTGTACTTAAGATAAAATATGGAAAAAAAATGAAAAAAAAAAAAGATTCTATTGTTCCTTAATGTTATTTAAATGTGGCTCCATAGCTTGGGGTTAGTGCACTGACCTTATAAATCAGGGGCTGCAAGGTTAAATCTTGTTGGGGTCTAGTGCCAAATTTCAAACTTTGACCTGAAATTCTATCAGCTGAAATCTTTAGTCAAGTAGGAGGTTATTGCCATTTGTACTCAAAGTACATAGGTATTATTGTGCAGCATAGGGCAGTAAGACTTTAGAACCAGTTGTTATGAATATCTGAAAGAAATCTTTATTACAGGTAAACCGAATCCACAGATTCCCAGTCCAGGTCTGCCCTACACCTCTTTGTTACTGCTCACTTTTGTGAACTTTATTTTATGGGTACAGATTGGTATTCTTATTTTGTATGAAATAGTTTTTATGGTGAATCCGCTATTCACACACAAAAGTCCCTGTTTGCTCATTTAATAAACATGCCCCCTTATGTGATATGTTTCCAAAGAGACCTGTTTAGGGGTATAGTTTTAATTTTAGAAAATCCCACAAACACCACTGAGTGTGGATATTTTCAAGTTATAGTTTTTAGAAACCTCTGTGAAATCCTCACAAACATAATGTTTGGATAAAACCTGGAGATGCCGGGGATTGAACCCGGGGCCTCATACATGCAAAGCATGCGCTCTACCACTGAGCTACATCCCCTTCTTTGCTTTGGTCCTTCCTTTAGTCTTTCCTTCAGTCTTTCCTGTTGTCTAAATTATTGACTGTGCCAATATATATATATATAAATGAGAATTGCCCTCTTTCATGTTTTCTTAATCAAAGATAATATGTCTCTTTATCAAAGTAACTTGTTTTTTGCAACTATTTGCAACTATTTATTAACAACTTCTTTTGCCACATTGTAACAATGACACACCCATTAAATTTAATAGTATTTTCTAAGTATTTGAATGGACAAGGTCCAGTGGTGTCATTTGACGCAGTTGTGTACTGATTGGTTCACCAATTTGTTTTTACCTATTTATTGTGATTTTAACCTGAAAACAATGTCTTGATAAAGGTCCAAGATGGGGACCGAAACGTTGGCCTGTTTTCTTTTAATGATACATTAAATAAAAGTTAAGTTTTTATTTTTCTAAAAATCCTTGTGTGCATCCGGAATTGATGAATACTTCTACATACCAGACAAATGGATAGCACCTGGGTGAATTGATGAATTAGAGCGTGGGAGTGCCTGGTCCAATACTTTTTATATATATATATATATATATATATATATATATATATATATATAGATAGATAGATAGATAGATATATATATATATTTTCTCAATTCTCAAATGTCCCTGGGTCATGGTAACGTGTTTATAGATACTTTACAGTGACAATATTTTGTGAAACAGGGGCATAGGTTAAGAGGGAAAGCATGGAACTACCTAGGACACAGCCAGATAGGCCAAAACATTCTCATGATTCACATTAGCCCCACCCACTTTTTGCTCAATATACTCCCTATTCAGGGTCCTCAGTTGAGAAATGAGTACAATTATAAGCTATGCAGTCTGTAGTAGTGTTAACCCTTTAAGTGCCAGCAGAATTTCACATTTTGGTTACGCGAAATGCCAGCCGTTTTTGAAACATTTTGTGCTCTCTCACTTTAGGGGCATTTTCTGAGGGGAAACCTATAGTTTACCTAGGAAAACTATACATTGTTTTTTTCGGTAGAAACTGAGCTTTCTAAATCTGCCTGAGTTTTTATGTATTTCCACCTGTGCAAAAAAATTTGTAGTGCTAAATAGCACAAAAAAATGAAAAATGACCATTTTTCATAGTATATCAATTTATACCAGAAAAATATTTCATTTTACGGATGAAAATCCAACTGATTTGGAAAGCCTTATGTCTCTCAAATGTGCCAATACCAGATATGTATAGTTTTAGGGAGATTTAGGACTTCTGTAAAGCAAAAACTCCCGGCAGTATATTACCGAATTTTGAAAGCACGAAGACAGAAAACGGCATGCCTTAGATTCCAAGGCAAAAAATCCTGAAACCGTAGGTTTACCCCAGAAAACCATACATTTTTGAAAAGTACACATTCTGCTGATTCTAAAATGGGTAACTATATCTCTCTACTCCCAACTACCAAACATAAAAGCTTGTCTGAACATAGCGGTTTTTCTAAAAAAAAAAATCTAAATTCTGAAAAATCACTTCAAAGGTTTTATTTTGCTGCTCCGCATATCCCAAACTATATTAGGTATGAAATATGATTGCCAGGGGTCCACTGAACAGTTTGATGCCCATTATGCATAGGTTTACCAAAGTATCTGGCATTTAGAGACACCAATATGAAGTTAGCACATCCAAATTGTTCAGGACTTTACTTCAGCTACTGAGAAATCAACACATTGACTGCAATTTTTGTGGGGTAAAAACACAGAAATATATGTTTACCCCCCAAACCCATATATTTTTGGAAAGTACACATTCTACAGAATCTAAAATGGGTACCCATGGCTTTCTGCTCCAAAGTACTGAGTCGCAAGGCTTTGCCAAATTTGGCGGTTTTGGTGAAATATCTGAAAATTGCCTCAAAGCTTCAACTTTCCAGCATCGCATTGTCCAAGTATCATTACCAGCATAAAACATCCTAAATATGAACACCAGGGGTCTACTGAACACTTTGATGCCCAATATGCATAGATATACCAAACTATGTGGCACACAGAGACCCCCAAATGACAATAGTGTATATACATTTTCACAGCTGACGCGCTGGCTGCTGCAATATAAGCACCTGGTGTGTGTATTATGTGACATTAGACCCTCCTAACAGTACAGAGACCCCAGAAAACCATATATTTTCAGAAAGTACACATTCTGACGAATCCAATATGGGTAAATAAGTGTTTCTACTGCAAACTGCCAAACTGCAAAGCAATGCTGAACGTAATGGTTTTTATCAAATTTCTGAAAATCGTCACGAAGCTTGAATTTTACCCCATTATATGCCCCACATTTGTAACATATCAGCATAAAACATCCGAAATATGAACGCCAGGGGTCTACTGAACACTTTGATGCCCAATATGTATAGATATCCCAAACTATGTGGTGCACAGAGACCCCCAAATGACAATAGTGTATATACATTTTCACGGCTGACGCGCTGGCTGCTTCAATATAAGTACCCGCTGTGTGTATTATGCGACATTAGACCACCCTAACAGTACAGAGACCCTAGAAAACCATATATTTTCAGAAAGTAAACATTCTGACGAATCCAATATGGGTAAATATGTGTTTCTACTGCAAACTGCCAAACTGCAAATTTCTGAAAATTGTCTCAAAGCTTGAATTCTACCCCATTAAATGCCCCACATTTCGTAAAGTATCCGCATAAACCATCCTAAATATGAACGACAGGTGTCTACTGAACACTTTGATGCCCAATATTCACAGACTTACCAAACTATGTGGCGCACAGAGACGCCCAATTGGATATATAGTAGATAAAATTTACAAGACATCCTGTAACAAAATAATACAGAAAGTGTAAAATTCAAATAAGTTACTAAAATCCAATAAAACCACAAAAATCTATGCTTTTTTTCCAGACTAGTGTAATCAGACATCAGAATTACAGTTTGAATATTTTAGCTTGGCAAAATAGGTTTTATGGACAGAATAAAGCAAGCAACAGTTATGCAGAGCTGAAAATGCAATAAAATGGCTGACAATGCACCAAAATCCCCAAAATTTCAAAATAATCACCGAAATAACATACAAAAGGTATTGCACAGTACAGTTAGCGAATACGCTATTCTCAAAGGCAATAAAACATTTTTTTCAGCCAAAAACACAATGATGCCATAAGGAAAAAAAAAAAATACACAACAGCGTATGTGTGTATGCATGTGTACAATTGGTAAATTGCATGTTATGTGCGTGTGTTTGTGTGTGCAAGTGCGTGTGACCCCCCCAAGTTTGTGTGACCCCCCCTGATCCCCCAAAAATGGATCTGAGTGTGTGTAAGTGTAAATCTAACCATGTATTAGTGCAGTGGTCCCCAACCAGTACCTCGCGAGCAGCATGTTGCTCACCAACCCCTTGGATGTTGCTCCCAGTGGCATCAAAGTAGGTGCAAATTTTTTAATTCTAGGCTTGGTGGCAAGTTTTGGTTGCATAAAGACCAAGTGTACTGTCAAACAGAGCCTCCTGTAGGCTACCAGTCCATATAGGGACTACCAAACAGCCGATCACAGCCCTTATTTGACATCTCCATGGACTTTTTCATGCTTGTGTTGCTCTCCAACTCTTTTTACATTTAAATGTGGCTCACCAGTAAAAAAGGTTGGGGACCCCTGTATTAGTGTATAAAGTGTGTGTAAGTGTATTTTGTGTGTGTGTTACACCAACCTGGGGTGTGTAGCTGCAGAACTAGATTCTACGTTCTGTGGCACTTAAAGGGTTAAATCTAAATCAATTGGACATTAGGAGATATGAAAACAATCACATAAATATATCATTGTATAAAATACTCGCACATGCACACTTGAACGCAAACTCCTATTTCTTCTGATATTTAGTCATTTATCCTGTATGCTGGTCAAAATGCTAAAACATCTATAATTCATGGTTTTAGAAAGTAGCATTTCTGGGGAACTCTCTGTGTGATGAATTCTTTCATAGTATAAGATAAGGCTGTAGACTGCTGAAGGTTCCACTGAGATTTGAACTTGGATCGCTGAATGAGTGCTAACCATTACACCATGGAACTAAACATAGCAAAATATTTTAAAGGAATAGACATACCTCTGAACCAGTCCTTCATCACTAGACACCATCTTGAAAATAGTTTTTTGTTTATAAATGATTATTAATAAACTTCCTGACAAGCGCTACAGCCATTAGTAACAGAAGTCAACAAATACAAATTTGTGCATCTTTTACACATCAAATATGACATTTTTATTCTCACCATAACTTATCTCATTTACATTAAAGGGGTAGTTCACCTTTACTGAAAACCAATTTCAAAGTTGCTTGGAACAGGGCATTAAACTAAAGGTAAATCACCCCTTTAATTGAATAAACCTATGAACACAGCTGTGAAAGGATTATAGATCAAATATAAGTAGCAAACAGAACTTGTGGCACAATGGTAGTGCGTCTAACTCCAGGTCAGAAGGTTGCGTGTTCAAATCACGTTGTGGTCACCTACCTTCTTCAAAACATGTCAATCTAATTATAAAACCAATATTATAACTTACTCATTTCGGTTCATTTAAGTTAACTATGACTATAGCTACTTCTAATTGGCATTAAAAACTAAGAAACATTACTCTTGCATAAAATAGGGGTAATGTCTGCCATAGTATATGCTCTGCCATGGAGCTTTTCAACTGAAGAACAAAGCAAGGCATACAAAGCAAGTCAAGACTTTGTTTTTAGATTTTTTTTTTGCAGTGGCATACTGCACACCTTAAGCCATTTCTTGGCATAGAATTTTTACCCCTTTCATACAGGACCCCATTAGACATATTTTTCAACGAAACAATGTGACATTGTAAATTGTCTTAATAAAGTAAAAGTGACCCCGACGTGATTTGAACACGCAACCTAAAAGTGACCCCGACGTGATTTGAACACGCAACCTACTGATCTGAAGTCAGACGCGCTGCCGTTGCGCCATGAGGTCCCCAAGGTTCTTGTTGCCCTGGCGGTTATTGCGTAGGATTGCGTACAGTGCCCAATAACCTTTCTTATAATGAATATAAGGCTTTACAAGAAAACAAACAAAATTATCTTTCAATAGTAGAGCCAGCTGATAAAGGTGGAGCCATGGTTATTATGGACAAAATAATGTACATAATTGAGGTTATGCGACAGTTGCAAGATACTAGCATTTACGAGTGTGTGGATGTTAATCCTATTTTTTCTATACAGAAGAAGGTGGAATTCTTTGTACGGGATTACCTACAGCTTGATATAATAGATCATGTGTTGGCCCAATTTTTGAAAAAATCCTTTCCCATTGCTCCCATATTTTATATAATTCCTAAAACCCATAGTTTAAACAATCTGCCAGGGCACCCCATTGTCTCATGTATGGATTCAGTTTTGTCCCCACTTTAAATTTTTGTTGACAGGGTCATCAATTGTTATGTTCTGGAGCATAGATTTTATTTAAAGGACACAAGTGCTATTTTATCTAAGTTGCAAAAATAAAAAATGTTCCATTGCATGCAATATTGGTCACATTTGATGTGGAGAGCCATGATGGGTGTGTGGAGGCTGTCCTCATTGAACTGGCAAGTGATGTGACCATGGATGGGGCACAAATTTTTTATTTTTTTGCAACGTCTTGAATTGGTTCTTCATAATAATTACTTTATGTTCCAGGACCAGTTTTTTATGCAGTTACAGAGCACAGAAATTGGGACCAATGTGGCTTCATCCTATGCGAATATTTTCATGAATAATTTGAACATAAGTTCTAATGAGCTGTTTCAAAGACACTGTATGATATGGACTTGTTACATCGATGATGTGTTCATTATTTGGACAGGTGCAGTTTGGGCCCTATATACCTTCTATCAAGAGATAAATACTGCATTGCCTTTCATTAACTTTACCCTACATTTAACTGGTGACCATTTTGCCTTTTCGGACACCTTGGTAATTAAGAGGGATGGAGATTTGATTACTGTCAATCCAGACTAGGAAGTTGTTACCTTAGTTTCAGCAACAACATGCAGATATTCATGAATCCAGGGGAGGTTCTTCTAGTCAACACAGGAGTAAATTAAAACATATTCCCTTTTGTTTCCTACTTCAGCACAGTTAGTCAGGAAGTGGCTAAAATTATACACAAGCATTGGGGACTATTGAGGGATGGGATACCTGAGGTGGAGTCTTTCCAGAATATGCCCCTTATGTCGTAGAAAAGAAATAAAACAATCGGATCATTACTGGGGAAATCTGATTTGGGGGTATCAATAAGGGAGGGCCGATAGTTGCATTCAAGAAATATTGGGACCTTTCCTTGCCTGTCTTGCAATTGTTGTTCTAATGTTCTTAGGGGTGATATAGTGTATCATCCACGCAAGGGTACCCCTATTAAGATAAATGTTTTTCATACATGCAATTCTATTTTTATAATATATGTGATCAAATGGCCATGTGGATGATTATACGTGGGTGACAAAACTTGTGCGATAAAAGGGAGCATATGTGAACCCAAATCTTGCGGTTAAATTGAAAAAATTAGATCAGGCAGTGTCATGTCATTTTGCTGAGAAGTAGGGATGTCGCGGACTGTTTGCCGGCGAACTTGTTCGCGCGAACATCAACTGTTCGCGCTCGCCGAATGTTCGCGAACGTCGCGCGACGTTTGCCATTTTGGGTTCGCCTTACCTGGCGCTTTTTTTTGACCTCTCACCCCAGACCAGCAGATACATGGCAGCCAATCAGGAAGCTCTCCCTCCTGGACCACCCCCACACCCCCTGGACCACTCCCCTTCCATATATAAACTGAAGCCCTGCAGCGTTTTTTCATTCTGCCTGTGTGTGCTTGGAAGAGCTAGTGTAGGGAGAGAGCTGTTAGTGATTTCACTGATTTGAGGGACAGTTGATAGTAAGTTTGCTGGCTAGTAATCTACTTGATACTGCTCTGTATTGGAGGGACAGAAGTCTGCAGGGATTTGAGGGACATTTTAGGTTAGGTAGCTTTGCTGGCTAGTAATCTACCTTCTACTGCAGTGCTCTGTATGTAGCTGCCTGCTGTGGGCACTGATCTCTTCTGATCTCATCTGCTGACTGCTGTAATAACCCAGTAGTCCTTGTAAGGACTGCTTTTATTTTCTTTTTTGTTTTTTTACTTTGCTAGTTGCTACTATAAGAGCCCAGTGCTATTAGTCTAGCAGTGTTGGGGAGTGGGACTGGTGTGCTACTGTGCTGCTCCTAGTAGTTCAGCAGCACCAACCCGAGAATTTTTTTTTTTTTAATATACATATAATTTTTTTTTATTTTACTTATCTTACTGTTCTTTAACGTGTACAGTGCTGTTTGCTGTTCTTCATAGTAGTACACCAATAGTAGTGCACTTGCAGGCATTATTTGCCCAGTGTGTTCTTCAAACAACTGCCATCTAGCTGTGTGAGCTTGTTCACATTCTGTCTAAATATCAATAATAATACCGTCTCCAGAACCACCACCCGAGTGACGTTTTTCAAGCAGCAATAATTATTCCGTATCCACTGCTGTAGTAGTGTATACGTTGACCTTGTAGGCATTGTTTGCCCAGTGTGTTCTTCATTTTCAAACAACTGCCATCTAGCTATGTGAGCTTGTTCACATTCTGTCTAAATATCAATAATAATACCGTCTCCAGAACCACCACCTGAGTGACGTTTTTCAAGCAGCAATAATATATTCCGTATCCACTGCTGTAGTAGTGTATACGTTGACCTTGCAGGCATTGTTTCAATTTGTTTGCCCAGTGTGTTCTTCATTTTCAAACAACGGCCATCTAGCTGTGTGAGCTTTTTCACATTCTGTCTAAATATCAATAATAATACCGTCTCCAGAAACACCACCCGAGTGACGTTTTTCAAGCAGCAATAATATATTCCGTATCCACTGCTGTAGTAGTGTATACGTTGACCTTGTAGGCATTGTTTGCCCAGTGTGTTCTTCATTTTCAAACAACTGCCATCTAGCTGTGTGAGCTTTTTCACATTCTGTCTAAATATCAATAATAATACCGTCTCCAGAACCACCACCTGAGTGACGTTTTTCAAGCAGCAATAATATATTCCGTATCCACTGCTGTAGTAGTGTATACGTTGACCTTGTAGGCATTGTTTGCCCAGTGTGTTCTTCATTTTCAAACAACTGCCACCTAGCTGTGTGAGCTTGTTCACATACTGTCTAAATATCAATAATAATACCGTCTCCAGAAACACCACCTGAGTTGTTGTTGTTTTAAAAATAATGCCAGGCAAAGGCAGGCCGCCACGCAGAGGCACTAGGGGCCGTGCTGCTATGCTATCCTGTGGCCCTAGGAAATTGCCCAGTTTTAAAAAGGCAATGACCCTGAACTCCCAAAACGCTGAAGAGGTAGTTGACTGGCTTACACAGCACACCCCATCCTCTACCGTTTCTAACTTTACCACAACATCCTCATCCTCCACTGCTATGGCCACCCCACGTAACACTTCCTCCACCACCGGCGCCCCTTCTTCACTGGAGTCAGAGGAGTTATTTTCACATGAGTTTCTTGAACTGAGTGATGCGCAACCATTATTGGCAGAAGAAGATGAAGGAGATGAGGACGTTACACCAGATTTAATTCTGGCAGAGAACACAACAGAGATCGACATAATGAGTGATGAGGAGGTCCCCGCTGCTGCTTCCTTCTGTGAGCTGTCAGAAGAAATTGATGCATCTGAGGAGAATGATGATGAGGAGATTGATGTTTTGTGGGTGCCCAGTAGAAGAGAGCAAGAGGAGGATAGTTCAGATGGAGAGACGGAGAGTCAGAGAGGCAGGAGGAGAATAAGACTTAGAAGAAGCAGGGAGGACAGCTCGCAGGGAACAGTAGGGCAACAACATGTATCGGCACCTGTGGTCAGCCGGCCAACGCGCCCGCCATTGCCGCCAACGCCGCCAACTTCTACTGTTACCGCCAGATTGCCAGCTTCAAAAAGGTCAGCAGTGTGGGATTTTTTTAATGTGTATGCCTCTGACAAAAGTGTTGTAATTTGCAATGAGTGCAGTCAGAAACTGAGTCTTGGGAAGCCCAACAGCCACATAGGTACAACTTCTATGCGAAGGCACATGAACGGCAAGCACAAAGCACTTTGGGAGCAACACCTCAAAGGCAACAGGCAAACTAAAAGCCACCCTCCTTCTGGTCCAGCATCTTACTGCTCTACCTCTGCTGTCCTTGACCCGTCTGAACCACCCTCCACTCCGCCTTCCACCTTGACCACCAGTTCCCATTCCCAGTCATCTGCCCCCAGCCAAGTTTCTGTGAGGGCCATGTTTGAGCGTAAGAAGCCAATGTCTGCGAGTCACCCCCTTGCCCGGCGTCTGACAGCTGGCTTGTCTGCACTCTTAGCCCGCCAGCTTTTACCATACCAGCTGGTGGACTCTGAGGCCTTCCGCAAATTTGTAGCAATTGGGACACCCGCAGTGGAAGGTACCCAGCCGCAATTTTTTTTCAAAAAAGGGAATACCACACCTGTACCACCATGTGCAGAGCCAAGTCACCGCATCTCTGTCACTTAGTGTTGGGCCAAAGGTCCATATGACTACTGACGCATGGTCCTCCAAGCATGGTCAGGGCAGGTATGTCACCTACACTGCCCACTGGGTGAACTTGGTAATGGCTGGGAAGCAGGGAACGTGTGGCTCAACAACGACAGTGGAGTTGGTGTCACCGCCACGGATTGCACGCGGTTCTGCCACCACCTCTACTCCTCCTTCGCTCTCTACCTCGTCTTCTTCCTCTTCTTCCTCCTCTGCTGCTGGGTCCTCCTCCTCCACACCTGTGCACCCCCAGCTCCTCCTAGGCTATTCGACGTGCCAGGTACGCCGTTGTCATGCTGTCTTGGGGATGACGTGCCTGGAAAGCAGAAACCATACCGGATCTGTACTCCTGTCATCTCTGCAGTCACAGGCCGATCGGTGGCTGACCCCACACCAACTGAAGATCGGAAAAGTGGTGTGTGACAATGGAAGCAATCTGTTGGCAGCACTGAGACTGGGGCAATTTAACACATGTGCCCTGCATGGCACATGTTCTCAATTTAATAGTCCAACGTTTTGTCTCGAAGTACCCAGGATTCCAGGACGTTCTCAGGCAGTCCAGGAAGGTGTCGGCCCATTTCAGACGTTCCTACACAGCCATGGCACGCCTTGCTGACATTCAGCAGCGGTACAACATGCCAGTCAGGCGTTTGATTTGCGACAGCCAGACTCGCTGGAATTCAACGCTCCTCATGTTGGAACGTCTGCTGCAACAACAAAGAGCCGTCAACGAATACCTGAACTGGGTGGTAGGACTGGATCTGCAGAGCTGGGGATTTTTTTCCCCCGTTACTGGGTGCTTATGCGCGATGCCTGCAGGCTCATGTGCCCTTTTGAAGAGGTTACAAATATGGTCAGTCGCACCGAAGGCACCATCAGCGACCTAATACCCTTTGCTTTCTTCCTGGAGCGTGCCGTGCGACGAGTGACAGATGAGGCTGTAGACCAGCGTGACGAGGAGCAGGAAGCGCACGATTTCTGGTCGGAATCACCAGAACGAACCCAGGCACCTGCTGCAATGCAGGGAGAGGTGTCAGAAGTGGAGTCAGAGGAGGAAGGTGGCTTTGTGGAGGAGGAGGACCAACAGGAGCAGGCTTCCCAGGGGGCTGGTGGTGACCTTTTGGGGACCCCTGGTCTTGTACGTGGCTGGGGGGAGGAGACCGTGGATGATGCAGTCCTTGATAACGAGGAAGCGGAGATGGATACCTCTGCATCCAACCTTGTGAGAATGGGGTCTTTCATGCTGTCATGCCTGTTGAAGGACCACCGTATCAAGAGGCTTAAGGAGAAGGACCTGTACTGGGTCGCAACGCTACTAGACCCTCGGTACAAGCATAAAGTGTCAGAAATGTTACCAACGTACCACAAGTCCGAAAGGATGCTGCATTTACAAACCAGCCTGCAAAACATGTTGTACAATGCTTTTAAGGGTGATGTCACTTCAGGAACTCATCAACATTCCAGGGGCAGAGGTGCCAGTAATCCTGCCACGAGCGCACCTGCAAGGACAAAGCACTTTGGCCACTCTGTAACATCAGACATGCAAATGTTTTTCAGTCCAAGGCAGCGCCAGAACCCTTCTGGATCCACCCTCAAAGAACACCTCGACCGGCAGGTAGCGGACTACCTGGCATTAACTGCAGATATCGACACTCTGAGGAGCGATGAACCCCTGGACTACTGGGTGCGCAGGCTTGATCTGTGGCCAGAGCTGTCACAATTTGCCATGAACCTCTTGTCTTGCCCCGCCTCAAGTGTCCTCTCAGAAAGGACCTTCAGTGCAGCAGGAGGGATTGTAACTGAGAAGAGAACTCGCCTAGGTCACAAAAGTGTGGATTACCTGACCTTTATTAAAATGAATGAGGGGTGGATCTCGGAGGGTTACTGCACGCCAGAAGACTTGTTCTGAGTTTCTGACTCCCCATGCAGCTGTCCTTCTCTGCACGCCTCATGACTCCACACACAGCTGTCCTTTAGCGTCCTCCTCCCTCCGCCACCGTTACAAACTAGGGTGCAAACCCTACTGGTTTCATCTGAATCCAGGTAAATCCTGAGTTTTTCTGGCCTCTGTGCTTCAGTGGCTGCAACCAAAAAAATGAATATTTTCAGCATTTATATGGCATATTTTTTATGGCCTCTGTGCTTCAGTGGCTGTGACAAAAAAAAATTAATATTTTCAGCATTTATATGGCATATTGTTTCTGGCCTCTGTGCTTCAGTGGCTGCGACAAAAAAAAATGAATATTTTCAGCATTTATATGGCATATTTTTTCTGGCCTCTGTGCTGCAGTGGCTGCGACAAAAAAAAATGAATATTTTCAGCATTTATATGGCATATTTTTTCTGGCCTCTGTGCTTCAGTGGCTGTGACAAAAAAAATGAATATTTTCAGCATTTATATGGCATATTTTTTCTGGCCTCTGTGCTTCAGTGGCTGCGACAAAAAAAAAAATGAATATTTTCAGCATTTATATGGCATATTTTTCTGGCCTCTGTGCTTCAGTGGCTGTGACAAAAAAAATGAATATTTTCAGCATTTATATGGCATATTTTTCTGGCCTCTGTGCTTCAGTGGCTGCGACAAAATTTTTTTATATTTTCAGCATTTATATGGCATATTTTTTCTGGCCTCTGTGCTTCAGTGGCTGTGACAAAAAAAAATTAATATTTTCAGCATTTATATGGCATATTGTTTCTGGCCTCTGTGCTTCAGTGGCTGCGACCAAAAAAAATGAATATTTTCAGCATTTATATGGCATATTTTTTCTGGCCTCTGTGCTTCAGTGGCTGTGACAAAAAAAAATGAATATTTTCAGCATTTATATGGCATATTTTTTCTGGCCTCTGTGCTTCAGTGGCTGCGACAAAAAAAAATTACATTTTTAGCATTCATATGGCATATTTTTTCTGGCCTCTGTGCTTTAGTGGCTGCGACAAAAAAAACATAATTTTTCAGGAAAGTACACATGCCTAATTTTTCAGGGTTCTGCAACAGTGGCAAAATCGCATCTTTTATGGTCACCACAGGTGATCAATAAAGTAGACCAAAACTGGGCCCACACTGCAGAATCAGTGTTTTTTGGTTCACTTCACTGTACATTGAATTACCTCTGCCTGGCCGTGCACGTGCGCACAAGCACGGTGACTGCTAAACACACCACTACAGAAATATTGCCACCAACAGGACGAACATCCTGGAGTTGACAAGCTCAACTAGTAATTAACAAATATTATTTGCTCAGTTGACGGTATCATTCATTAAAGCTCTTTGCGTTTTTTTGCGTTGCAGTAAGCGCCGCGTTTCGTCTTTGCGTGTGAACAGGCTGTAACCTTTACATGTAGACGCTGGACGTTTTAAAGCAGTTTATTACACAGGTTTAGAAATTTAGTGTGATTTCTGCCCTTTACAGCACAAAACGCAGCGCTGTGTCAACAATGTATTTTTCAGATACATTTTTGCCCTTGATCCCCCTCTGGCATGCCACTGTCCAGGTCGTTACACCCTTTAAACAACTTTAAAATCATTTTTCTGGCCAGAAATGTCTTTTTTAGCTTTTAAAATTCGCCTTCCCATTGAAGTCTATGGGGTTCGCGACGTTCGCGAACCGTTCGCATTTTTGACGCAAGTTCGCGAATATGTTCGCGAACTATTTTTCCGACGTTCGCTACATCCCTACTGAGAAGGGCCATGGGGTTCAACAGTTAAAGGGTCAGGTGGTGGATAGCATACCGAAATTTTGTTGCGGTGGTGACCATGTAAAATGTTGCTTAAAAGGAAGCTATGTAGATACGCCACTTGAGACTTTGGAACTCCATGGTCTTAAATGGGAATATGATTTGCACCCTTTATTCCAATAGATTCTTTTTAATTGTGGTCTTGTTTTTAATTATACGATGATCATTGTTTTTTCTAAAATTTGGTCAGTTATTGATTTGTCTGAAAACTGAGCCATGATACCAATAAAAGCTTTTTAAACTGAGATACATAGATGGTGCTGTAACTTCACTTGTAAATATATAAGATAACTATACAGATGGCTCCATAGCTCAGTGGTTAGAGCACTGGTCTTGTAAACCAGGGGTCGCGAGTTCAATTCTCGCTGGGGCCTAGCAACTTCTTTATTAATTATTGAGCTTTCAAAACATTAATGTTTTGAAAAAGACACTCACACTAGAATTATGGATACAAGTATTTTTTGGAATTGTTGACTGTAAGCCTATTTATATAATGTATCAAAATAAAAGCAATAAAAATGCCATTCGCTATACTTTGTGTCTGTGAACATTGGTGCTGTTAGGCTAGGGACAGACAGGGACAGAAATTGCCTGCTGAAAACTACAGGCCAATTTCAGCCTGTCACCATGAGCAGTATCCTCTTCTTCTATTACATCTGGAACCCTTATGTTGATCCTAGTGTGAACACATATGGCGGATTTTGGTGAAGGAATGCGCAACTTTTTACCCCAAAAAGAGAGTGTTTGTGCCGGAGCTAACACAAGGGTTCTGGATGCAAAGGAAGAAGATACTGCTTGCAGACAGGGGCTGAAAATGACATGTGGTTTTCAGCAGGGTGGTTTTGGCCCTTCTGGCCCTAGCCTAAAAGCATGGAGATATCAGGCATGAAGGTATGCATGATACACACCGAACATACACTACACTTAGTAGCTGCAATGCATTAGAAAGCATATATATATATATATATATATATATATATATATATATATATATATATATAACAAACAAGGGAAAGTTGTGCTCACCACTATTTTTTAAAACCATTAGGCGGGGGTGCAATGAGGCTGTGACCACAAAATACATATAGGCGGGGGTGCAATGAGGCTGTGACCACAAAATACATATAGTCAAATACAAGAGTCCTCTGCACTCAACCCATTATCAATATATTTAAGACAGCGACATTTTAATGGGGTTGAGTGCAGAGGACTCTTGTATTTGACTATATGTATTTTGTGGTCACAGCCTCATTGCACCCCCGCCTATATGTATTTTGTGGTCACAGCCTCATTGCACCCCCGCCTAATGGTTTTAAAAAATAGTGGTGAGCACAACTTTCCCTTGTTTGTTATAGTTTATACAGGAGCAGTGACCAGCTCCATGTTGTAGCTCCCACCCCTTCCCAGCTATAGTCAGGTGATCCCACTGGTGTCTTATAAAAGGGCAGCCAAGTTTGGGAGGTTTACTTTGAAAGCAGCAAGTTAAGTTGCAGGTAAAACCAAGTCCCTTTGTAAAATGTATAATGAAGCAACAGAATTCTTAATGAATCAGATAAAATTGAGCATAGGACTGGCCAGACATGGGATGACTTTGACGTAGTTGGCCAGCTTAAATATATTGCAATATATGGACAAACAATCCCTGTTTTGTTTAAAGGGTAAGGCATTTTTTAGTAGCAGTATGCACAAAATGTCGCTGTCTTAAATATATTGATAATGGGTTGAGTGCAGAGGACTCTTGTATTTGACTATATATATATATATATATATATATATATATATATATATATATATATATATATGCTTTTATTAAGGATTTTTTCATAATAAAAGCACAACTTTTTTGAATCTTAAGACCTGTGTGTGCTCGCCTAATTTTGGACTATATATATATATATATATATATATATATATATATATATATATATATATATATATATATATATATATACAGGTATGGGACCTGGTATCCAGAATGCTCTGGCTTCCGGATAACAGATCTTTCCGGAATTTGGATCTTCATATCTTAAATCTGCTATAAAATCATATAAACATTAAATAAACCAAATAGCCTGGTTTTGCTTCTAATAAGGATGAATTATATCTTAGTTTGAATCAAGTACAAGCTACTGCTTTATTATTACATGGAAAAGGGAAATCATTTTTAAACATCTGGATTATTTGGATAAAATGGAGTCTATGAGAGATATATATATCATGATAAATGGACCTGTATGTAACATTAAGCTTTTGACGCACCCCCTTCTATTAAATCCGGTAAGAGTGTATTCACCTATATGGACGCTATATATATATCGATATAGATATAGATATAGATATAGATATAGATATAGATATAGATATAGATATAGATATAGATATAGATATAGATATAGATATAGATATAGATATAGATATATATATATATATATATATATATATATAAATCATAAACATGTTATTTTGATTATTTACAAAAGTTCCTTAAAAAGCATGCATATTTAAGGTGTTATATTATAGTTAGATTCCCTTAAGACCATATATGACATCCTTTACACATCAGATATGACACTTTTATTCTCACCATAACGTACCCCATTTACATTAAAGGGGCAGTTCACTTTTACTGAAAAGCAATTGCAAAGTTGCTTGGAACAGGTGATTAACTTAACAGTGAATCACCCCTTTAATTTAAATAACCTATGAACACCACTATGAAGGGTCATAGGTAAACACAAACTAGTCAGACCTCGTGGCGCAACGGTAGCGCGTCTGACTCCAGATCAGAAGGTTGCGTGTTCAAATCACGTCGGGGTCAACTTTTGTTTTCACCTTTATTATAATTGCCTCATTTGTGTTCATTTAAGTTAACTATGACTATAACTATAACATTTATTAATTAGAAATATTTATAGATATCAAGCTGGTAAACTTTTCAAGTATCCCCTTTCTTTGCATAAAAGAGGGATGTCTGTCACACTATACACTCTAGTAATGCAACTTTGGCTCCCGCACACCCTCCGATAATTATCAAAACGATACCTAGTGCACAGAGGTAGAGGATCAAACAATGCAAGAAAGCTGCCTTGCGTGTTTATTGCGAAATGCAACCTTTTCAGGGTCACGCCCCTTTCTCAAGCATAAAGAACACAGTGCAAAGGTTGAATATAAAGCAATTGATATGCAAATAAAGTCAATTAGAGTCCATCCACCAATGGTGGATCATCCAAAGGTGTGCATCCTCAGTGTGTCAGTGATCCTGTGTAAAATTAGTGAAACATGTTCTAGATTCATAAAAAGTTAATGCATCATAAAACCATGAAACTTGCAGATTCAAAGGGTTAAAATGCATTAATAGAAAAAAGTTAATTTACCCAGTGCATTAAAGTGAACCAATCAGAGATACAAAACAGACATAAATACAAAATAGCATTTACAATTAATACAATCAAAATATAGTGTATTGAAACTTCTTACCCTAAACGAAGGGGGAGCAAAAGGAAGCTGTCCCTGATACAGAAGGGAACAATAAAGAATTCATCTGGAAGAGAATAAAGTCAAGATAAATATTACAAAAAGCAAGCCATATTAAATTCTTAATTTAATCCTTTACGATATCTAGCATGTAGCAGCCATATCCAGTAACACGTTGGAGCAACACTCTTTTTAAATCTTGGCCCTGTTTTACTACCACTTTTTCCAGAATTTGCCACCTCAACTGTGACACCTGGCTGTGGTTGCCCTGGGCTGGTACAGAAGGCCAAAACATAATGTAAAAGATCTCTAGCCTACTTCTTTAGTTAAGCTTTAGTTCTCCTTTAAGACATTCCTTTGTATAGAATTATTACCGGTTTATATACATTAATAATGTAGAAGGATAAAGAATATATGACTTTGACGTGATTTGAATACGCAACCTTCTGATCTGGAGTCAGACGGGCTACCATTGCGCCACAAGGCCTCCGTGAGGATATTTGCCATATGCCCCATACATAGCTGTGGTCATTTTCACAAAATATTAGTTGATGTGCAATAGTCACCATAAAGTTTCTACAAGAAAGTCATGCCGTGATCAAAGGACAGATGCAAACAAGCAGATGTAGAAGTATATTGGTATAAAAAGCAGCTAAAAGCATTGAAGGGGATGTAGCTTAGTGGTAGAGCGCATGCTTTGCATGTATGAGGCCCTGGGTTCAATCCCTGGCATCTCCACATTTAGTTTCAAGATGTTTTTTTGTTAAAACTTGTTTGAAATTATTTGGTCTTTTAAATACTATTTTTGGCTGGGGTGGAAGAGTGCCCTGGAGTTCTACATCATCTTTCAGGATATTCCATTCATGTTTTCTTCCATCATTGTTCAGTCTAAATGTTTCTTTTGAAATGTCATTATAGAGCACAAAGTGCTGAAAAAGGGCATTCAGTGCAAAGGAAGAACAAAGCTCTTTTGACACAAAAAAGACTTAAAAGAACATTGCTTTAATTGGTTTCTTCTACATGCACATAGATGACACTGTAGATGTGAGTATAAATCTGTGTGACTATGTGTAGTTAAGTAACTTGAAAAAAGGCCACGTTTGGGCCTGAAACGTTGTTCTTTGTCTGAGAGCTGAGCCATGATACCAGTAAAGGCTTTTTAAACTTAGATACATGGGTGGTGCTGAGACTTTATTTCTCAAGTATATAAGAACACGCATAGTGCTGGCTCTGTAGCTCAGTGGTAAGGGAGCAATGGTTTTGTAAACCAGAGGTCGCAAGTTCATTTGAGCTTATGAAACAATAGTGTCATTTTGAAACAGACAATTAGAAATAAAAGTAGTTCTTGGAAATGTTGACTGTAAGCCCATGTATGTAACATATCAAAATGAAAGCACTAAACATGTCTTTCACCATACTTTGTGTTTGTGAACATTGGTACTATTAGGCTAGGGACAGACGGGCCAGAATCCACCTGCTGAAATCTGCAGACTGATTTCAGCCCCTCACCGTGAGCAGTGTCCTCTTCTTCTTTCACATATAGAACCCTTGTGTTGATTCCGGTGTGAACACATATGGTGGATTATGGTGAAACTTTGCATTTCACCCCAAAATCCGCAGAGAGTGTTTGTGCCGGAGCTAACACAAGGGTTCTGGATGCAAAGGAAGATGATACTGTTTGTGGCGAGGGGCTGAAATTGACATGAGGTTTTCAGCAGGCTGATTTTGCCCTTCTGGCCCTAGCCTTTAAGTATGGAGATACCGGGCATGAAGGTATGCATGATACACACTGAACATACACTACACTTAGTAGTTGTAATGCATTAGAAATGCATAGATATATGTAGAAAACATAAAAGGTAAGTTATTTAGATAATTTACTAAGGTTCTTTAAGAAAGCAAGTGCATTTAAGGTGTTATTTTTAAAGGAATAGTTCAGTGTGAAAATAAAAACTGGGTAAATAGATAGGCTGTGCACAATAAAAAATGTTTCTAATATAGTTAGTTAGCCAAAAATGTAATGTATAAAGGCTGGAGTGAACAGATGTCTAATAAAACAGCCAGAATCCAACTTCCTGCTTTTCAGCTCTATAACTCTGAGTTAGTCAGCGACTTGAAGGGGGGCCACATGGTACATTTCTGTTCAGTGAGTTTGTAATTGATCCTCAGCATTCAGCTCAGATTCAAAAGCAACAGATATGACCTATGTGGCCTCCCCTCAAGTCTCGGATTGGTTATAGCCTGGTAACCAGGGTAACCAGTCAGTGTAAACCAAGAGAGCTGAAAAGCAGGAAGTTGGGTTCTGACTGACAAGTTATACATCTATTCACTCCAGCCTTTATACATTACATTTTTGGCTAATTAACTATATTAGAAACATTTTTTTATTTTGCACAGCCTATTTATTTACCCAGTTTTTATTTTTACACTGAACAATTCCTTTAAAGGGATACTGTCATGGGAAAAATTTTTTTTTCAAAATGAGTCAGTTAATAGTGCTAATCCAGCAGAATTCTGCACTGAAATCCATTTATCAAAAAAGCAAAC
This sequence comes from Xenopus laevis, assembly GCF_017654675.1. Classification (NCBI taxonomy): domain Eukaryota; kingdom Metazoa; phylum Chordata; class Amphibia; order Anura; family Pipidae; genus Xenopus; species Xenopus laevis. Next base: position 25,243,847 of record NC_054377.1, on the reverse strand, counting down.
AGATTTTTATATATTCAATTTTGAAATCTGACATGGGGCTAGACATTTTGTCAATTTCCCAGCTGCCCCAAGTCATGTGACTTGTGCTCTGATAAACTTCAATCACTCTTTACTGCTGTACTGCAAGTTGGAGTAATATCACCCCCCCTCCCTTTCCCCCCAGTAGCCAAACAAAAGAACAATGGGAAGGTAACCAGATAACAGCTCCCTAACACAAGATAACAGCTGCCTGGTAGATCTAAGAACAACACTCAATAGTAAAAACCCATGTCCCACTGAGACACATTCAGTTACATTGAGAAGGAAAAACAGCAGCCTGCCAGAAAGCATTTTTCTCCTGAAGTGCAGGCACAAGTCACATGACCTGGGGCAGCTGGGAAATTGACAAAATGTCTAGCCCCATGTCAGATTTCATAATTGAATATAAAAAAATCTGTTTGCTCTTTTGAGAAATGGATTTCAGTGCAAAAGTCTGCTGGAGCAGCACTATTAACTGGTGCGTTTTGAAAAAAACATGTTTTCCGATGACAGAATCCCTTTAAGGTTAGATTCCCTTAAAACCATACATGATGGCATATCAATGATGGCAACTGGGACTGGCTATCCAAATGTGAGTAATCTGGTCATTTTATAGAACTTTTTTTTACTCCTCATCCCAGTGGCTTCTTCAATTCATCTGAATAGTAAAAACAATAGTGTTTTACAACAAATTACATTACTTCAAGTCTCGTCACTTGAAAAATGAACACTTTTCTCAATGAGATTAATGGTACCATTGTTATTGGATCACACTATACCAACCCCTTTGAGATTCAGCTAACACCTACATCAGGAGTACCAATACTTTACTAATGCAAAGTCTACTTTCAAACAAGGGAAAGTTGTGCAATGAGGCTGTGACCACAAAATACATATAGACAAATACAAGAGTCCTCTGCACTCAACCCATTATCAATATATTTAAGACAGAGACATTTTATGCATACAGCTACTGAAAAATGCCTTACCCTTTAAACAAAACAGGGATTGGTTGTCCATATATTGCAATATATTTAAGATGGCCAACTACGTCAAAGTCATCCCATGTCTGGCCAGTCCTATGCTCAATTTTCATCATTTTTTTTTGACTTGCTATGTATTACTTGCTTTGTTCTTCAATTGGAAAGCTCCATGGCAGAGCATATATTGTGCCAGACAGCAACCCTCTTTAATTCAAAGAAAAGGGTTTAGGGATGGGCGAATTTGACCCATTTCATCAAAAATTTGCCGCTGGCAAACTGTCGCCAACACGTATAAAAAACTGTTATTGCGCAGCGAAAATTTTCTGATGCGCTTTTTTTTTTTTTTTACGCACGACGTCATACAAGGCTATGGGCATCATTTTTGCGGCAAAACAAGTTGAAAAAATTTGCCCATCCCTAAAGGGGATACTGGAACAGTTTACCAGCTTGATATCTAGTAATATTTCTAAGTTTCTTCCTTTGCATCAGAACCCTTGTGTTAGCTCCGGCACAAACACTCTCTGCAGATTTAGGGGTGAAAATTTGCATTTTTCTATGCCAAAATCTGTCATATATGTTTGCACCAGAAACGACACCATATGTGAAAAAAGAAGAGGATAGTGCTTGTGGTGAGGGGCAGAATTGGCCTGCCATTTTCAGCAGGCGGATTCTGGAACCGTCTGTCCCTAGCCCAACAGCACCAATGTTCACAAACACAAGTATGGTGAATGACATGTTTAGTGCTTTTATTTTGATATGTTACATACATGGGCTTATAGTCAACCGTTCCAAGAACTACTGTTATCTCTAATTCTCACTGGTGTGAATGTTTACAAAACCAGTGCTCTAACCATTAAGCAAAAAGTTGTGTCTGTTGATTTCTGTTACTAAGGACTGTAGTGTTTGTCAGAAAGTTTATTAGGAATCATTTATACACAAAAATCTATTTTCAAGATGATGTCAAGTGATGGAGGATTGGCTAATAGGTATAGTTATTACTTTAAAAATGGAAGCTTTGGTTTCTTCCATGGTGTAATGGTTAGCACTCTGGTCTTTGATTACAGTGATCAGAGTTGAAAACTTGGTGGAACCTTAGGTAATATTCAGGAAATGTAATTTTGTTCTCATCTTATATTCATCAACCATGAGAGAGTTCCCCAGAAATGCTACTTTTTTAAGATCATGAAATAGATGTTTAAGAATTTTGAACAGCATACAGTGTAAATTACTAAATATCAGAAGGAATGGCAGTTGACATTCAAGTGTGCATGTGCGAATATATTATACAATAATAAGTTTATGTGATGTATCATCATCATCTATTTATATAGCGCTGTCAAGATACGCAGTGCTTTATGTATGATGATGAATGATATGTTTAGTTCTTTTATTCTGATACCTTACATAAACAGGATGACAGTCAAATTTCCGACTTCTCACAGATGTGTATCTCTTTCATTATTAATATCTCAAACATTAGGCCCCAGCGAGAATTGAACTCGCGACCCCTGGTTTACAAGACCAGTGCTCTAACCACTGAGCTATGGAGCCAGCTGTAGGGCTATATTTATATGCCAGAATCTGAGATGTATCTGAGATGTATCTGAGATGTATCTGCTTGTGTTGTATATAGCTAATACTTGCTTTACGGGGGCTGTTTTGAAAGTAGCAAAGGAGGAGCACTGTATTTAAATTTGATGTGACATATGTAAAGTCCCCACGGCTCTCCTATTAGGCACTCTACTTCCAAGCCTCAGTCTATAAATGAAGGGGTTTAGCATAGAGTGTTCACTGCTCATATATAAATAATGACATGGTGACTATGCAAATAACACAGTTGTAGCTATGGATGTTATATAAATTGGACAGTCTTTATCTATTTTATAGACGTGACAGTATTTTATACTAGACACAAGATAAGGGATAAAGAAGGGCCTATTTATCAAGATTTGAATTTGTGTCATTTTAGAGTTTTTCTACTTTGAATAAACTCAAAAGTTTGCTATTTATTTTAAAATCCGAACATAAAAAACTAATTTGCATAAAATAGTGGGAAAAACTTAAATACCTTCAATTTGTAAATTTAAATGCTTGAAAAACGTGAAAAAAATCTTTTTTTTTCCCCCTAGGACAAGTCCCAATCACTTCTAATGTATCATCAGCATAGAGCTGGCTAACAGAGAGAGGGAACCTAGAGATCTATTTAACTCAAAGAAAGGGGATACTTGAGCAGTTTACCAGCTTGATATCTAGTAATATCTAGTTGTTAATGTTAATTAGAAGTAGCTATAGTCATAGCATTAACTTAAATGAACACAAACGAGGTGATCATAATATTAATCTTTATAATTAGATTTACATTTTTTGAAAACTAAAGCTGACCCTGACATGATTTGAACACGCAACTTTCTGATCTGGAGTCAGACGCACTACCGTTGCACCACAAGGTCGTATTTCTCTGGCTTTAACTATTACCCTTCACAGTTGTGTCATAGGTTATATCAATTAAGGGGTGCTTTACCTTTAAGTAAGGTTTTACAGTGTTATAGAATGCCCTGCTCCAAGCAACTTTGCAATTGCTTTTCAGTAAAAGTGAACTGCACCTTTAATATAAATGGGATAACTTATGGTGAGAATAAAAGTGTCATATTTGATGTGTAAAGTATGCAAAACATTTGTCAGGAAGTTCATTAGGAATCATTTATAAACAAAAACCTATTTTTAAGATGATGTCTCTTGACTGAGCACTGTTTCAGAGGTGTAGCTATTAATTACAGGAGCATTTTGGTTGGTGTAATGGTGTAATAGTTAGCGCTCTGGGCTTTGAATGCAGAAATACAAGTTCAAATCTTGGTGGAATCTAAAGAAGTCCCCCAACAACAATTCTTTTATACTATGAAACAATTCACCAAACATAAGAGAGTTCCCCAGAAATTCTACTTTTCTAAAAGCATAGAACTGCCCAGGACACAGCCAGTTAGGCCAAGACATGGTTCACAGTAACCCCACCCACGTTGCACAATATCCTCCATATTCAGGGTCTTCAGTTTTGAAATTAGTAAAATTATAAGCTACTAGACATTAAGCCCGTTATATTAACGGGCGCTAGAACATATGTAGTCAAACATTTATAAAAACAGAATTGTTCTAGGTCGGCGAACGGTAACGTATTTACGTTTTTCAGACTATCACCCACAATGGTAAAACACGCCACAGCGTAAGGGTGCGAAGTTGCACGTCTATCTACCATACCTCCCAACATTTGAGACTAAAAAAGAGGGACAAAAAATTGTGCTGCGCGTAGCCCACTTTATGGCCACTCCCCCTCATAAGTCACGCCCATTTAACAAAAACACACAAATTATTTATCTAGAAAGCATCCGTTATGTGTGAAGAGGATATCAGCCTAGTGTATGAGCCTGACATGTGACTGCACAGCCAGGGTCCAGGAATTTACCATGGCGGTCAGGGGAGGGGCAATAAGTGTTTAATTCAGGTGATTTGCGATGTCTAATTGATATGCTCAAGAATAGCACCCAGTACACAGTGAGAATCCTCTATATGGATTTCTATATAAGTTATATAAGTTGCCCTATCCTATCAAATTACTGCCACACTGAGCCTTTGCACAGAATGACAGAGTGACCAGATTAGTAACAAATGCGCCCAAACTGTAATGACCAAAACACAAAACATTTCATGCTTCACATTTAGAATTGTGAAACTGCATTGCCCGACTGCATTGTTTGTTTACCTATCATTTCCCGGGATCTTCATGTTTTCCCTGCCTCCAGCGGCAGAAGTAAGGGAGAGGAGGAAGCATGAATGGGCGTGAGTAATGAATTGAAGGATCTACCACTTCTGATGGGCACATACGTGCAGAAGAAAATAATGCCGCATGCCATCGCCTAATTTTTCTCTCACCCCCATCCGGCTGCAGTCACACTCCGCACCTCTGTCCTGGCTCCTCCCTCAGGCTCAGAGACTATGAGACTATGCGCGTGACATCACGTGCATAGTCTCACCGCGAGACTTCGTCAAACGGTGCAAAAATAACCAGGAAGTGTATAAGAGCTACAGTGAATGCGAGACATTGCACCCACAACCCGAGAACTGACTGAAGTCTATGGAAGCAGCATAAAGGTTTTTCGCTAGAGGGGAGGAGAGAGAGGAGCGCGACGCAAAGTAAGAGTTCAGTTCCGGGACTCCGTTTGCAAACGTCACGCTCCCTTGGTTTATTGTCGGTTTCCTTTACAGAAAGCGCGGTCCGCAAGAACCCGCAGCAGGACTTCGAGCTCGTCCAACGGGTTGGCAGCGGCACCTATGTTTAATGAATTCTTTCATAGTATAAAAGATATATAAGATGAGAACAAAATGCACTTCTTTAGAGCCTGCTTAAGATACCACTGAGATTTGAACTTGGATCGCAGAATTCAATGGCCAGAGTGCTAAACATTACACCATGGAACCATACAGAACTGACAATTTTGATGTAATAGCTACACCTCTGAACCAATTCTCAGTCACTAGACATCATCTTGAAAATAGATTTTTGTTTATAAATGATTCCTAATGAACTTCCTGACATCCTTTACACATCAAATATGACACTTTTATTCTCACCATCCCATTTACATTAAAGGTGCAGTTAACTTTTACTGAAAACCAATTGCAAAGTTGCTTGGAACAGGCGATTAACTTAAAGGTGAATCGCCCCTTTAATTTTAATAACCTATGAACACCACTGTGAAGGGTCGTAGGTCAACATAGGCCAGTCAGACCTCGTGGTGCAACGGTAGTGCGTCTGGCTCCAGATCAGAAGGTTGCGTGATCAAGTCGGGGTCAACTTTAGTTTTCAAAACTTGTCAATCTAATTATAAAGACCTTTATTAAAATTTCCTCATTTCTGTTCATTTAAGTTAACTGTGACGAAAGCATTAAATACTTAGAAATATTTCTGGATATCAAGATGGTAAACTTTTCAAGTATCCCCTTTCTTTGCATAAAAGAGGGATAATGTCTGTCACACTATACACTCTGCCATGGAGCTTTCCAATTGAAGAACAAAGCAAGTCATAAATAGCAAATCAATCAACAAAAAAAATCAACAAAAAAAAATTGTTCTGGAACATGGAGTCTAAAGTGGAGCGGTGTTACAGATCAGTAGCACATTTATTAACCCTGTGAAGATGCCACACATGTTGTTTAACTCGGCACATCGATAAAGGGACATCATTTATGCTCCACACTGATACACTGAGCAATAGCTCATTAACTACCACGTGGCGGAATACTCTGCTGATACTGTTTTTACTAATCACCTCCAACATTTAATGCTGTCCTCACAAGAACATTCCTTGGGTCAGGAAACTGGATCATCACAAGGGATCAAGATATTTACACATGCCTAGGATTTTATAAATTCATTACAGGTTATTTTTTACAACCTAAACAACATGGGACACTAACTGCAGTTTGGAGTTAGGGATACATATGTTAACATTTTGACACTTCTATTGACAACTTCATGGTCCTTTATTATTAACTTTTCTGCATTATAGCACATGTTGATATGTGTATTACTTGAATTAAGCTCTATAGAGTGCTATAACTTAAATAGGAGGGGCCCCTTCTTTTACATAACAGCTCTAATTGGTTTTAAGTGTTTTTATTTGTATTGTGATTCCCTGGCACGGTTGTCTAATAAACATTGCCTTTTTATTCATAAACATGTTGATACAAATATCTAAGTAGTACTCAGCTGGTTCTAAGAGTATAAATCCATTTTTTTTGTATATAACTTTTGGTTTGATATGCCCTTGCGGTTGTGGAGATACTCTTTTGGCAATTTCCGGTGCATATACTATTGGATTGTTGCTCAGTTTACTAATAGAATTTCGAGAATGCTAACAATGCTTTTATGGATGTAGATCATATTGGGAGATCATGACTAAAAGTGGACTTCGCATTAGTAAAGTATGGGCACTCCTGATGTAGGTGTTAGCTGAATCTCAAAGGGGTGTAAAAGTGGTACCAGGAATCTCACTGAGAAAGGTGTTCATTTTTCAAGTAACTTGACTGGAAGTAGTGTCATATGTTGTGAAACACTATTGTTTTTATAATTCAGATGACCTGAAGAAGCCACTGGGATAAAGAGTGAAACATCATCAAGGTTTTGAAAAAGACACTCACACTAGAATTATGGATACAAGTAGTTTTTGGAATTGTTGACTGTAAGCCTATTTATACAATGTATCAAAATAAAAGCAATAAAAATGCCATTCGCTATACTTTGTGTCTGTGAACATTGGTGCTGTGAGGCTAGGGACAGACAGGGACAGAAATTGCCTGCTGAAAACTACAGGCCAATTTCAGCCCCTCACCATGAGCAGTATCCTCTTCTTCTTTTACATCTGGAACCCTTATGTTGATCCTAGTGTGAACACATATGGCGGATTTTGGTGAAGGAATGCGCAACTTTTTAACCCAAAATCCGAAGAGAGTGTTTGTGCTGGAGCTAACCCAAGGGTTCTGGAAGAAGATACTGCTTGCAGCGAGGGGCTGAAAATGACATGTGGTTTTCAGCAGAAATAAACGTGCCTGGCTGCGCGATCAGTAAATAAACTATACAAAGCAAAAAAGATCAGCACTCACAGGTCTTAGAAAAATAAAATAAAAATGATTTATTAAAGAGCATGGACTAACGTTTCGGCTCTTCCAGAGCCTTTCTCAAAGTAGCAAAACAGACAATGAACATTGTTTAAATACATACACTGGCGGGAAACACACAGCACTGATTACGTATATGTATCGTCATATGTTCAGCGACTATAATTAACCCATCACACTGATGTTGCAAACTTTAATCCATAAGGAATTAAAACGTACCCATATGTACCTAAATTGTATCATAACGACTAAGAATAAAAACAACCATATGTAACATTCTTATCTCTAGTAATTAGTAACTTTGTATCATTCTCGCAGAAAAATCATTCTTTACAAATAAACTCCATAACCTGTGTTACAATATGTTAAAATGAGAAAAAAGATCTAATACATGGCCCATGGGTATTCCTCTCCCATTCCTCGAGTTCTCTACTCTCCAAAACTACTTTTTGTAGCCCAACTAAACCACTTATAAAAGCCCTGTCCGTATAGATACTGCATATCTTTATTTTTATTATTTATTATTTATTTAATTAATGCCCTTGTCCTATTACCCTGATGGTTACCTACAGTCTTATAAATTGATTTATACTTAGTTGCCTTTATGCTATTAAATGACCGTACTTGTCATTGATTTATTTACAAAGTTGTGTTTATGCTACTAAATGACAATATTTATACTATCATACCACTAGGGGTCTGCCTCTGAGGAATGCGCTCATATTACAAAAGCTCCTCTGTCCTGTGTACTTTTAGGTAATAAACCATTATAACTGTTCCATGATAAGCCCATAAGTGATGAATCATTCCATTTAAGTGTAAAGCTAAAAACGCACTCATGTTATAATCACTCCTCTGCCTTGTGTGTTGTTAGGTGATAGACCATTTACCAATTCCATAATAAGGTTACCCCATATATCATTAATCAATCATTCCATTTAAATGTGAAGCTATATCCCTAAAATATCTCGTCTATATATACATAATATGAAGATCGTGTAGACAAATCAAATACTACAGAAAATTTGCATCCATACCTACAGATAAAAATATTATCCCCATAGTATCAATTATTGTAGTACTAAGTCAAACACCTAAATAAGTGAAAAATTAGAAAAAATGTTAGAAAAAATGAAAAAGAAAAGAAAAACAAAATTTTTTTTAACCCTTTTGTATGTGTCTTTAATAAATCATTTTTATTTTATTTTTCTAAGACCTGTGAGTGCTGATCTTTTTGCTTTATATATATATATATATATATATATATATATATATATATATATATATATATATATATATATATATATATATATATATATATATGAATCATAAACATGTTATTTTGATCATTTACAAAAGTTCCTTAAAAAGCATGCATATTTAAGGTGTTATTTTATAGTTATATTCCCTTAAAACCATATATGACATCCTTTACACATCAGATATGACACTTTTATTCTCACCATAATTATCCCATTTACATTAAAGGGGCAGTTCACTTTTACTGAAAAGCAATTGCAAAGTTGCTTGGAACAGGCGATTAACTTAACAGTGAATCACCCCTTTTATTTAAATAACCTATGAACACCACTATGAAGGGTCGTAAGTACATACAGCCCAGTCAGACCTCGTGGCGCAACGGTAGCGCGTCTGACTCCAGATCAGAAGGTTGCGTGCTCAAATCATGTCGGGGTCAACTTTTGTTTTCAAAACATGTCAATCTAATTATAAAGACCTTTATTAAAATTCCGTCATTTGTGTTCATTTAAGTTAACTATGACTATAGCATTAAATAATTAGAAATATTTCTAGATATCAAGTTGGTAAACTTTTCAAGTATCCCCTTTCTTTGCATAAAAGAGGGATGTCTGTCACACTATACACTCTAGTAATGCAACTTTGGCTCCCGCACACCCTCCGATAATTATCAAAACGATACCTAGTGCACAAAGGTAGAGGATCAGCCGCCTCTCAAACAATGCAAGAAAGCTGCCTTGCGTGTTTATTGCGAAATGCAACCTTTTCAGGGTCACGCCCCTTTCTCAAGCATAAAGAACACAGTGCAAAGGGTGAATATAAAGCAATTGATATGCAAATAAAGTCAATTAGAGTCCATCCACCAATGGTGGATCATCCAAAGGTGTGCATCCTCAGTGTGTCAGTGATCCTGTGTAAAATTAGTGAAACATGTTCTAGATTTATAAAAAGTTAATACATCATAAAACCATGAAACTTGCAGATTCAAAGGGTTAAAATGCATTAATAGAAAAAAGTTAATTTACCCAGTGCATTAAAGTGAACCAATCAGAGATATAAAACAGACATAAATACAAAATAGCATTTACAATTAATACAATCAAAATATAGTGTATTGAAACTTCTTACCCTAAACGAAGGGGGAGCAAAAGGAAGCTGTCCCTGATATAGAAGGGAACAATAAAGAATTCATCTGGAAGAGAATAAAGTCAAGATAAATATTACAAAAAGCAAGCCATATTAAATTCTTCATTTAATCCTTTACGATATCTAGCATGTAGCGGCCATATCCAGTAACACTCACGTTGGAGCAACACTCTTTTTAAATCTTGACCCTGTTTTACTACCACTTTTTCCAGAATTTGCCACCTCAACTGTGACACCTGGCTGTGGTTGCCCTGGGCTGGTACAGAAGGCCAAAACATAATGTAAAAGATCTCTCGCCTACTTCTTTAGTTAAGCTTTAGTTCTCCTTTAAGACATTCCTTTGTATAGAATTATTACCGGTTTATATACATTAATAATGTAGAAGGATAAAGAATATATGACCTCTAGGGATGTAGCGAACGTCGGAAAAAAAGTTCGCGAACATATTCGCGAACTTGCGCAAAAACGCGAGCGGTTCGCGAACGGTTCGCGAACCCCATAGACTTCAATGGGAAGGCGAACTTTAACATCTAGAAAAGACATTTCTGGCCAGAAAAATGATTTTAAAGTTGTTTAAAGGGTGCAACGACCTGGACAGTGGCATGCCAGAGGGGGATCAAGGGCAAAAATGTATCTGAAAAATCTGCCTGTGTGTGCTTGGAAGAGATAGTGTAGGGGGAGAGCTGTTAGTGATTTCAGGGACAGATGATAGTAAGTTTGCTGGCTAGTAATCTGCTTGATACTGCTCTGTATTGGAGGGACAGAAGTCTGCAGGGATTTGAGGGACATTTTAGCTTAGGTAGCTTTGCTGGCTAGTAATCTACTGTTCTCTTTAAACAACTGCCATACGTTGACCTTGTAGGCATTGTTTGCCCAGTTTTTTTGGACGCAGCCACTGAAGCACAGTTGCCAGAAAAAATATGCCATATAAATGCTGAAAATAGTCATTTTTCGCCATACGTTGACCTTGTAGACATTGTTTGCCCAGTTTTTTTGGACGCAGCCACTGAAGCACAGTTGCCAGAAAAATTATGCCATATAAATGCTGAAAATATAAATTTTTTTGGTTGCAGCCACTGAAGCACAGAGGCCAGAAAAATTATGCCATATAAATGCAGAAAATATGCATTTTTTTGGTCGCAGCCACTGAAGCACAGTTGACAGAAAAATTATGCCATATAAATGCTGAAAATATAAACTTTTTTGGTTGCAGCCACTGAAGCACAGAGGCCAGAAAAATTATGCCATATAAATGCAGAAAACATGCATTTTTTTGGTCGCAGCCACTGAAGCACAGTTGACAGAAAAATTATGCCATATAAATGCTGAAAATATAAATTTTTTTGGTTGCAGCCACTGAAGCACAGAGGCCAGAAAAATTATGCCATATAAATGCAGAAAATATGCATTTTTTGGTCGCAGCCACTGAAGCACAGTTGCCAGAAAAAATATGCCATATAAATGCTGAAAATAGTCATTTTTTGCCATATACGTTGAGTCAACGTATGGCAAAAAATGACTATTTTCAGCATTTATATGGCATATTTTTTCTGGCCTCTGTGCTTCAGTGGCTGCGGCCAAAAAAACTGGGCAAACAATGCCTACAAGGTCAACGTCGTTGACCTTGTAGGCATTGTTTGCCCAGTTTTTTTGGCCGCAGCCACTGAAGCACAGAGGCCAGAAAAAATATGCCATATAAATGCTGAAAATATAAATTTTTTTGGTCGCAGCCACTGAAGCACAGTTGCCAGAAAAATTATGCCATATAAATGCTGAAAACATAAATTTTTTTGGTTGCAGCCACTGAAGCACAGAGGCCAGAAAAATTATGCCATATAAATGCAGAAAATATGCATTTTTTTGGTTGCAGCCACTGAAGCACAGAGGCCAGAAAAATTATGCCATATGCCATATAAATGCTGAAAATAGTCATTTTTTGCCATACGTTGACCTTGTAGACATTGTTTGCCCAGTTTTTTTGGTTGCAGCCACTGAAGCACAGAGGCCAGAAAAAATTAAACCAGTAGGGTTTGCACCCTAGTTTGTAACGGTGGCGGAGGGAGGAGGAGGACGCTAAAGGACAGCTGTGTGTGGAGTCATGAGGCTTGAAGAGAAGGACAGCTGCATAGAAGTCAGAACAAGTCTTCCGGCGTGCAGTAACCCTCCGAGATCCACCCCTCATTCATTTTAATAAAGGTCAGGTAATCGACACTTTTGTGACCTAGGCGAGTTCTCTTCTCAGTTACAATCCCTCCTGCTGCACTGAAGGTCCTTTCTGAGAGCACACTTGAGGCTGGGCAAGACAAGAGGTTCATGGCAAATTGTGACAGCTCTGGCCACAGATCAAGCCTGCGCACCCAGTAGTCCAGGGGTTCATCGCTCCTCAGAGTGTCGATATCTGCAGTTAATGCCAGGTAGTCCGCTACCTGCCGGTCGAGGCGTTCTTTGAGGGTGGATCCAGAAGGGTTGTGGCGCTGCCTTGGACAGAAAAACATTTGCATGTCTGACTGGCCAAAGGGCTTTGTCCTTGCAGGTGTGCTCGTGGCAGGATTACTGGCACCTCTGCCCCTGGAATGTTGATGAGTTCCTGAAGTGACATCACCCTTAAAAGCATTGTACAACATGTTTTGCAGGCTGGTTTGTAAATGCCGCATCTTTTCGGACTTGTGGTATGTTGGTAACATTTCTGACACTTTATGCTTGTACCGAGGGTCTAGTAGCGTTGCGACCCAGTACAGGTCCTTCTCCTTAAGCCTCTTGATACGGGGGTCCTTCAACAGGCATGACAGCATGAAAGACCCCATTCTCACAAGGTTGGATGCAGAGCTATCCATCTCCGCTTCCTCATTATCAAGGACTGCATCATCCACGGTCTCCTCCCCCCAGCCACGTACAAGACCAGGGGTCCCCAAAAGGTCACCACTAGCCCCCTGGGAAGCCTGCTCCTGTTGGTCCTCCTCCTCCTCCTCCACAAAGCCACCTTCCTCCTCTGACTCCACTTCTGGCACCTCTCCCTGCGTTGCAGCAGGTGCCTGGGTTCGTTCTGGTGATTCCGACCAGAAATCGTGCGCTTCCAGCTCCTCGTCACGCTGGTCTACAGCCTCATCTGTCACTCGTCGCACGGCACGCTCCAGGAAGAAAGCGAAGGGTATTAGGTCGCTGATGGTGCCTTCGGTGCGACTGACCATATTTGTCACCTCTTCAAAAGGTCGCATGAGCCTGCAGGCATCGCGCATAAGCACCCAGTAACGGGGGAAAAAAATCCCCAGCTGTGCAGATCCAGTCCTACCACCCAGTTCAAAAAGGTACTCGTTGACGGCCCTTTGTTGTTGCAGCAGACGTTCCAACATAAGGAGCGTTGAATTCCAGCGAGTCTGGCTGTCAGAAATCAAACGCCTGACTGGCATGTTGTAGCGCTGCTGAATGTCAGCAAGGCGTGCCATGGCTGTGTAGGAACGTCTGAAATGGGCCGACACCTTTCTGGACTGGGTGAGAACGTCCTGGAATCCTGGGTACTTGGAGACAAAACGTTGGACTATTAAATTTAACACATGTGCCATGCAGGGCACATGTGTTAAATTGCCTAGTCTCAACGCTGCCAACAGATTGCTTCCATTGTCACACACCACTTTTCCGATCTGCAGTTGGTGTGGGGTCAGCCACCGATCGGCCTGTGACTGCAGAGATGACAGGAGTACAGATCCGGTATGGTTTTTGCTTTCCAGGCACGTCATCCCCAAGACAGCGTGACAACGGCGTACCTGGCACGTCGAATAGCCTAGGGGGAGCTGGGGGTGCACAGGTGTGGAGGAGGAGAAGGAGGACCCAGCAGCAGAGTAAGAAGAAGAAGAAGACGAGGTAGAGAGCGATGGAGGAGTAGAGGTGGTGGCAGAACCGCGTGCAATCCGTGGCGGTGACACCAACTCCACTGTTGTTGTTGAGCTACCCATTCCCTGCTTCCCAGCCATTACCAAGTTCACCCAGTGGGCAGTGTAGGTGACATACCTGCCCTGACCATGCTTGGAGGACCATGCGTCAGTAGTCATATGGACCTTTGGCCCAACACTAAGTGACAGAGATGCGGTAACTTGGCTCTGCACATGTTGGTACAGGTGTGGTATTCCCTTTTTAGAAAAAAAATTGCGGCTGGGTACCTTCCACTGCGGTGTCCCAATTGCTACAAATTTGCGGAAGGCCTCAGAGTCCACCAGCTGGTATGGTAAAAGCTGGCGGGCTAAGAGTGCAGACAAGCCAGCTGTCAGACGCCGGGCAAGGGGGTGACAGTCAGACATTGGCTTCTTACGCTCAAACATGGCCTTCACAGAAACTTGGCTGGTGGCAGATGACTGGGAATGGGAACAGGTGGTCAAGGTGGAAGGCGGAGTGGAGGGTGGTTCAGACGGGTCAAGGAGAGCAGAGGTAGAGCAGTAAGATGCTGGACCAGAAGGAGTGTGGCTTTTAGTTTGCCTGTTGCCTTTGAGGTGTTGCTCCCAAAGTGCTTTGTGCTTGCCGCTCATGTGCCTTCGCATAGAAGTTGTACCTATGTGGCTGTTGGGCTTACCAAGGCTCAGTTTCTGACTGCACTCATTGCAAATTACAATGCTTTTGTCAGAGGCACACACATTAAAAAAATCCCACACTGCTGACTTTTTGGAAGTGTGCGATCTGGCGGTAACAGTAGAAGTTGGCGGAGTTGGCGGTATTGGCGGCAATGGCGGGTGCGTTGGCCGGCTGAACACAGGTGCCGATACATGTTGTTGCCCTGCTGATCCCTGCGGGCTGTCCTCCCTGCTTCTTCTAAGTCTTATTCTCCTACTGCCTCTCTGACTCTCCGTCTCTCCATCTGAACTACCCTCCTCTTGCTCTCTTCTACTAGGCACCCACAAAACATCAATCTCCTCATCATCATTCTCCTCAGATGCATCAATTTCTTCTGACACATCACAGAAGGAAGCAGCAGCGGGGACCTCCTCCTCATCACTCATTATGTCCATCTCTATCGTGTTCTCTGCCAGAATTAAATCTGGTGTAAGGTCCTCATCTCCTTCATCTTCTTCTGGCAATAATGGTTGCGCATTACTCAGTTCAAGAAACTCATTGGAAAATAACTCCTCTGACCCCAGTGAAGAAGGGGCACCGGTGGTGGAGGAAGTGTTACGTGGGGTGGCCATAGCAGTGGAGGATGAGGAGGATGTTGTGGTAAAGTTAGAAACGGTAGAGGATGGGGTGTGCTGTGTAAGCCAGTCAACTACCTCTTCAGCATTTTGGGAGTTCAGGGTCATTGGCTTTTTAAAACTGGGCAATTTGCTAGGGCCACAGGATTGCATAGCAGCACGGCCCCTAGCACGGCCTCTGCGTGGCGGCCTGCCTTTGCCTGGCATTATTTTTAAAAAAACAACAACAACAACAAAAACTCAGTTGGTTTTTCTGGAAACGATAATACACACAGCTAGATGGCGGGTTGAAGAAAACACTGTGCAAATAATGCCTACAAAGTCAACGTATACACTACTACAGCGGTGGATACGGATTACGTAAAATATATGAATGCTGCTTGAAAAAAAGTAACTCAAGTGGTTTTTCTAGAGACGATAATATTATCAATATTTAGACAAAATGTGAACAAGGTCACACAGCTCGATGGCGGGTTGAAGAAAACAGTGTGCAAATAATGCCTACAAGGTCAACGTATACACTACTACAGCGGTGGATACGGATTACGTAAAATATCTGAATGCTGCTTGAAAAAAAGTAACTCAAGTGGTTTTTCTAGAGACGATAATATTATCAATATTTAGACAAAATGTGAACAAGCTCACACAGCTCGATGGCGGGTTGAAGAAAACAGTGTGCAAATAATGCCTACAAGGTCAACGTATACACTACTACAGCGGTGGATACGGATTACGTAAAATATATGAATGCTGCTTGAAAAAAGTGACTCCGGTGTTTTTTCTGGAGACGGTAATATTATGGATATTTAGACAGAATGGGAACAAGGTCACACAGCTCGATGGCGGGTTGAAGAAAACAGTGTGCAAATAATGCCTACAAGGCCAACGTATACACTACTACAGCGGTGGATACGGATTACGTAAAATATATGAATGCTGCTTGAAAAAAGTGACTCCGGTGTTTTTTCTGGAGACGGTAATATTATGGATATTTAGACAGAATGGGAACAAGGTCACACAGCTCGATGGCGGGTTGAAGAAAACAGTGTGCAAATAATGCCTACAAGGCCAACGTATACACTACTACAGCGGTGGATACGGATTACGTAAAATATATGAATGCTGCTTGAAAAAAGTGACTCCGGTGTTTTTTCTGGAGACGGTAATATTATGGATATTTAGACAGAATGGGAACAAGGTCACACAGCTCGATGGCGGGTTGAAGAAAACAGTGTGCAAATAATGCCTACAAGGTCAACGTATACACTACTACAGCGGTGGATACGGATTACGTAAAATATATGAATGCTGCTTGAAAAAAAGTAACTCAAGTGGTTTTTCTAGAGACGATAATATTATCAATATTTAGACAAAATGTGAACAAGCTCACACAGCTCGATGGCGGGTTGAAGAAAACAGTGTGCAAATAATGCCTACAAGGCCAACGTATACACTACTACAGCGGTGGATACGGATTACGTAAAATATATGAATGCTGCTTGAAAAAAGTGACTCCGGTGTTTTTTCTGGAGACGGTAATATTATGGATATTTAGACAGAATGGGAACAAGGTCACACAGCTCGATGGCGGGTTGAAGAAAACAGTGTGCAAATAATGCCTACAAGGCCAACGTATACACTACTACAGCGGTGGATACGGATTACGTAAAATATATGAATGCTGCTTGAAAAAAGTGACTCCGGTGTTTTTTCTGGAGACGGTAATATTATGGATATTTAGACAGAATGGGAACAAGGTCACACAGCTCGATGGCGGGTTGAAGAAAACAGTGTGCAAATAATGCCTACAAGGTCAACGTATACACTACTACAGCGGTGGATACGGATTACGTAAAATATATGAATGCTGCTTGAAAAAAAGTAACTCAAGTGGTTTTTCTAGAGACGATAATATTATCAATATTTAGACAAAATGTGAACAAGCTCACACAGCTCGATGGCGGGTTGAAGAAAACAGTGTGCAAATAATGCCTACAAGGCCAACGTATACACTACTACAGCGGTGGATACGGATTACGTAAAATATATGAATGCTGCTTGAAAAAAGTGACTCCGGTGTTTTTTCTGGAGACGGTAATATTATGGATATTTAGACAGAATGGGAACAAGGTCACACAGCTCGATGGCGGGTTGAAGAAAACAGTGTGCAAATAATGCCTACAAGGCCAACGTATACACTACTACAGCGGTGGATACGGATTACGTAAAATATATGAATGCTGCTTGAAAAAAGTGACTCCGGTGTTTTTTCTGGAGACGGTAATATTATGGATATTTAGACAGAATGGGAACAAGGTCACACAGCTCGATGGCGGGTTGAAGAAAACAGTGTGCAAATAATGCCTACAAGGCCAACGTATACACTACTACAGCGGTGGATACGGATTACGTAAAATATATTATGGCTGCTTGAAAAAAGTGACTCCGGTGTTTTTTCTGGAGACGGTAATATTATGGATATTTAGACAGAATGGGAACAAGGTCACACAGCTCGATGGCGGGTTGAAGAAAACAGTGTGCAAATAATGCCTACAGGGCAAATAATGCCTAAAAGGTCAACTTATACACTACTACAGCGGTAGTAAAATAAAAAAAGTAAAATAAAAAAAAAATGAATATTAAAAAAAAAAATTAAAGTTGGTGCTGCTGAACTACTAGGAGCAGCAGATTAGCACACCAGTCCCACTCCCCAACACTGCTAGACTAATAGCACTGGGCTCTTATAGTAGTAGTAGTAGTAGTAGTAGTAAAACAACAAAAAAATAAATAAAAGCAGTCCTTACAAGGACTACTGTTATTGCAGCAGTCAGCAGATGAGATCAGAAGCAGGACAGCTGCCCACTGCAGCTACATACAGAGCACTGCAGTAGAAGGTAGATTACTAGCCAGCAAAGCTACCTAAGCTTAAATGTCCCTCAAACCCCTGCAGACTTCTGTCCCTCCAATAACAGAGCAGTATCAAAACGATTACTAGCCAGCAAACTTTCAACTGTCCCTGAAATCACTAACAGGCAGCAGCTCTCTCCCTACACTATCTCTTCAGCACACACAGGCAGAGTGAAAAAAACGCTGCAGGGCTTCGGTTTTTATAGGGAAGGGGAGTGGTCCAGGGGAGAGCTTCCTGATTGGCTGCCATGTACCTGCTGGTCTGGGGTGAGAGGGCAAAAAAAAGCGCCAACAATGGCGAACCCAAAATGGCGAACGTCGCGCGACGTTCGCGAACTTCCGGCGAGCGCGAACACCCGATGTTCGCGCGAACAAGTTCGCCGGCGAACAGTTCGCGACATCTCTAATGACCTCGACGTGATTTGAACACGCAATCTTCTTGCCATATGCCCCATACAGAGCTGTGGTCATTTTCACAAAATATTAGTTGATGTGCAATAGTCACCATAAAGTGTCATTTTAAAACAGACTATTAGGGAAAAAAATAGTTCTTGGAAATGTTGACTGTAAGCCCATGTATGTAACATATCAAAATGAAAGCACTAAACATGTCTTTCACCATACTTTGTGTTTGTGAACATTGGTACTATTAGGCTAGGGACAGACGGGCCAGAATCCACCTGCTGAAATCTGCAGACTGATTTCAGCCCCTCACCGTGAGCAGTGTCCTCTTCTTCTTTCACATATAGAACCCTTGTGTTGATTCCAGTGTGAACACATATGGTGGATCATGGTGAAACATGTCAGACTTTGCATTTCACCCCAAAATCTGCAGAGAGTGTTTGTGCCGGAGCTAACACAAGGGTTCTGGATGCAAAGGAAGAAGATACTGTTTGTGGCAAGGGGCTGAAATTGACATGAGGTTTTCAGTAGAGATGTCGCGAACTGTTCGCCGGCGAACTTGTTCGCGCGAACATCGGGTGTTCGCGCTCGCCGGAAGTTCGCGAACGTCGCGCGACGTTCGCCATTTTGGGTTCGCCATTGTTGGCGCTGTTTTTTTGCCCTCTCACCCCAGACCAGCAGGTACATGGCAGCCAATCAGGAAGCTCTCCCCTGGACCACTCCCCTTCCCTATAAAAACCGAAGCCCTGCAGCGTTTTTTCACTCTGCCTGTGTGTGCTGAAGAGATAGTGTAGGGAGAGAGCTGCTGCCTGTTAGTGATTTCAGGGACAGTTGAAAGTTTGCTGGCTAGTAATCGTTTTGATACTGCTCTGTTATTGGAGGGACAGAAGTCTGCAGGGGTTTGAGGGACATTTAAGCTTAGGTAGCTTTGCTGGCTAGTAATCTACCTTCTACTGCAGTGCTCTGTATGTAGCTGCAGTGGGCAGCTGTCCTGCTTCTGATCTCATCTGCTGACTGCTGCAATAACAGTAGTCCTTGTAAGGACTGCTTTTATTTATTTTTTTGTTGTTTTACTACTACTACTACTACTACTATAAGAGCCCAGTGCTATTAGTCTAGCAGTGTTGGGGAGTGGGACTGGTGTGCTAATCTGCTGCTCCTAGTAGTTCAGCAGCACCAACTTTAATTTTTTTTTTTTAATATTCATTTTTTTTTATTTTACTTTTTTTTATTTTACTACCGCTGTAGTAGTGTATAAGTTGACCTTTTAGGCATTATTTGCCCTGTAGGCATTATTTGCACACTGTTTTCTTCAACCCGCCATCTAGCTGTGTGACCTTGTTCACATTCTGTCTAAATATCCATAATATTACCGTCTCCAGAAAAAACACCGGAGTGACTTTTTTCAAGCAGCATTCATATATTTTACGTAATCCGTATCCATCGCTGTAGTAGTGTATACGTTGACCTTGTAGGCATTGTTTGCCCAGTTTTTTTGGCCGCAGCCACTGAAGCACAGAGGCCAGAAAAAATATGCCATATAAATGCTGAAAATAGTCATTTTTTGCCATACGTTGACTCAACGTATATGGCAAAAAATTACTATTTTCAGCATTTATATGGCATATTTTTTCTGGCAACTGTGCTTCAGTGGCTGCGACCAAAAAAACTGGGCAAACAATGCCTACAAGGTCAACGTATGGCAAAAAATGACTATTTTCAGCATTTATATGGCATATTTTTTCTGGCAACTGTGCTTCAGTGGCTGCAACCAAAAAAACTGGGCAAACAATGTCTACAAGGTCAACGTATGGCGAAAAATTACTATTTTCAGCATTTATATGGCATATTTTTTCTGGCAACTGTGCTTCAGTGGCTGCGTCCAGAAAAACTGGGCAAACAATGCCTACAAGGTCAACGTATGGCAGTTGTTTAAAGAGAACAGTAGATTACTAGCCAGCAAAGCTACCTAAGCTAAAATGTCCCTCAAATCCCTGCAGACTTCTGTCCCTCCAATACAGAGCAGTATCAAGCAGATTACTAGCCAGCAAACTTACTATCATCTGTCCCTGAAATCACTAACAGCTCTCCCCCTACACTATCTCTTCCAAGCACACACAGGCAGATTTTTCAGATACATTTTTGCCCTTGATCCCCCTCTGGCATGCCACTGTCCAGGTCGTTGCACCCTTTAAACAACTTTAAAATCATTTTTCTGGCCAGAAATGTCTTTTCTAGATGTTAAAGTTCGCCTTCCCATTGAAGTCTATGGGGTTCGCGAACCGTTCGCGAACCGCTCGCATTTTTGCGCAAGTTCGCGAATATGTTCGCGAACTTTTTTTCCGACGTTCGCTACATCCCTAGTTTTCAGCAGGCTGATTTTGGCCCTTCTGGCCCTAGCCTAAAAGTATGGAGATACCAGGCATGAAGGTATGCATGATACACACCGAACATACACTACACTTAGTAGTTGTAATGCATTAGAAATGCATAGATACATGTAGAAAACATAAAAGGTAAGTTAATTAGATAATTTACAAAGGTTCTTTAAAGGAGAAGGAAAGCTACAGAGGCATTTTATTGCCAATAGATTAGCTGCAATAGTGCAAGCTAGAATGCTATATTTATTCTGTAGAATGTTTTACCATACCTGAGTAAAAGGCTCTAGAAACTCTCTGTTTGTTTAGGATAGGAGCTGCAGTATTAACATGGTATGACATCACTTCCTGCCTGAGTCTATCCCTGCTCTAGGCTCAGATTACAGTAGAGAAGGGAGGTGGGAGGGAAAGAGGCACAAACTGAGCATGCTCTTGCCCAGGGCAATGAGGTTTAAGATGAAGGCAGGAAGTCTGATACAGAAGCCCATGTGTACACAATAGAAGGAAAGAAATGCAGTGTTTCTTTTGACGGGGACTCCGAGCAGCATTAATTTGAGGATTTACTGGTATATTGAGGTGGACCTTTCTGATAAGGCTTACTTAGTTTTAACCTTTCCTTCTCCTTTAAGAAAGCAAGTGCATTTAAGGTGTTATTTTTAAGGTTAGATTCCCTTAAGACCATACATGATGGCATATCAATGATGGAAACTGGGACTGGCTATCCAAATGTGAGTAATCTGGTCATTTTATAGAACTTTTTTTTACTCCTCATCCCAGTGGCTTCTTCAATTCATCTGAATAGTAAAAACAATAGTGTTTTACAACAAATTACATTACTTCAAATCTTGTCACTTGAAAAATGAACACCTTTCTCAATGAGATTTATGGTACCATTGTTATTGGATCACACTATACCAACCCCTTTGAGATTCAGATGACCACAAAATACATATAGACAAATACAAGAGTCCTCAGCACTCAATCCATTATCAATATATTTAAGACAGAGACATTTTGTGCATACAGCTACTGAAAAAAGCCTTACCCTTTAAACAAAACAGGCATTGTTTGTCCATATATTGCAATATATTTAAGCTGGCTAACTACGTCAAAGTCATTCCATGTCTGGCCAGTCCTATGCTCAATTTTCATAATTTTTTTGACTTGCTTTGTTCTTCAGTTGGAAAGCTCCATGGCAGAGCATATATTGTGACAGACAGTAACCCTCTTTAATTCAAAGAAAAGGGTTTAGGGATGAGCGAATTTGACCCGTTTCGTCAAAAATTTGCCGCTGGCACACTGTCGCCAACACCCATAAAAAATGATATCGCGCAGCAAAAATTATCTAATGCGCGTCTTTTTTTTTACGCACGACGTCATACAAGGCTATGGGCATCATTTTTGCGGTGAAAAAAATGTGCCCATCCCTAAAGGGGATACTTGAACAGTTTACCAGCTTGATATCTAGTAATATTTCTAAGTTTCTTCCTTTGCATCAGAACCCTTGTGTTAGCTCCGGCACATACCGATACAAACTCCAGCAGCACTCCGGTATAGTGAAAGAAATTTATTTGTGCAAATGAAGCTTGTGTTAGCTCCGGCACAAACACTCTCTGCAGATTTAGCGGTGAAAATTTGCATTTTTCTATGCCAAAATCTGTCATATATGTTTGCACCAGAAACGACACCATATGTGAAAAAAGAAGAGGATAGTGCTTGTGGCGAGGGGCAGAATTGGCCTGCCATTTTCAGCAGGCGGATTCTGGAACCGTCTGTCCCTAGCCCAACAGCGCCAATGTTCACAAACACAAGTATGGTGAATGACATGTTTTGTGCATTTATTTTGATATGTTACATACATGGGATTATAGCCAACCGTTCCAAGAACTACTGTTATCTCTAATTCTCACTGGTGTGAATGTTTACAAAACCAGTGCTCTAACCATTAAGCAAAAAGTTGTGTCTGTTGACTTCTGTTACTAAGGACTGTAGTGTTTGTAAGAAAGTTTATTAGGAACCATTTATAAACAAAAATCTATTTTCAAGATGATGTCAAGTGATGGAGGATTGGCTAATAGGTATAGTTATTACTTTCAAAACGGAGGTTGTTGTTTCTTCCATTGTGTAATGGTTAGCACTCTGGCCTTTGGTTCCAGTGATCTGAGTTGAAAACTTGGTGGAACCTTAGGTAATATTCAGGAAATGTAATTTTGTTCTCATCTTATATTCATCACCCATGAGAGAGTTCCCCAGAAATGCTACTTTTTTAAGATCATGAAATAGATGTTTAAGAATTTTGAACAGCATACAGTGTAAATTACTAAATATCAGAAGGAATGGCAGTTGACGTTCAAGTGTGCATGTGCGAATATATTATACAATAATAAGTTTATGTGATGTATGATGATGAATGATATGTTTAGTTCTTTTATTTTGATACCTTACATAAATGGGATGACAGTCAAATTCCCAAGATTCCTACTTCTCACAGATGTGTGTCTCTTTCATAATAAAAATATTATATGTTAGCTGTGAAATTTCAATTATTATCGCAAAGATTAGGCCCCAGCGAGAATGGAACTCGCGACCCCTGGTTTACAAGACCAGTGCTCTAACCACTGAGCTATGGAGCCAGCAGTGAGGCTTCATTTATATGCCAGAATCTGACATGTATCTGCTTGTGGTGTATATGGCTAATACTTGCTTTACGTGGGGGCTGTTTCGAAAGTAGCAAAGGAAGAGCACTCAATTTAAATTTGATGTGACATATGTAAAGTCCCCACGGCTCTCCTATTAGGCACTCTACTTCCAAGCCTCAGTCTATAAATGAAGGGGTTTAGCATAGGGTGTTCACTGCTCATATATAAATAATGACATGGTGACTATGCAAATAACACAGTTGTAGCTATGGATGTCATATAAATTGGACAGTCTTTATCTATTTTATAGACGTGACAGTATTTTATACTAGACACAAGATAAGGGATAAAGAAGGGCCTATTCATCAAGATTTGAATTTGTGTCATTTTAGAGTTTGCTATTTATTTTAAAATCCGAACATAAAAAACTCATTTGCATAAAATAGTGGGAAAAACTTAAATACCTTCAATTTCTAAATTTAAATGCTTGAAAAACATGAAAAAAATAATTTTTTTCCCCCTAGGAGAGAGGGAACCTAGAGATCTATTTAACTCAAAGAAAGGGGATACTTGAGCAGTTTACCAGCTTGATATCTAGTAATATCTAGTTGTTAATGTTAATTAGAAGTAGCTATAGTCATAGCATTAACTTAAATGAACACAAACGAGGTGATCATAATATTAATCTTTATAATTAGATTGACATTTTTTGAAAACTAAAGCTGACCCCGACATGATTTGAACACGCAACCTTCTGATCTGGAGTCAGACGCACCTTTAATATAAATGGGATAAGTTACGATGAGAATAAAAGTGTCTTATTTGAAAGTATGCAAAACATTTGTCAGGAAGTTCATAAGGGATCATTTATAAACAAAAACCTATTTTTAAGATGATGTCTCTTGACTAAGCACTGTTTCAGAGGTGTAGCTATTAATTACAGAAGCGTTTTGGTTGGTGTAATAGTGTAATAGTTAGCTCTCTGGACTTTGAATGCAGAAATCCAAGTTCAAATCTTGGTGGAATCTAAAGAAGTCCCTCAACAACAATTCTTTATACTATGAAAGAAATGATCAAACATAAGAGAGTTGCCCAGAAATGCTACTTTTCTAAAAGCATAGAACTGCCCAGGACACAGCCAGTTAGGCCAAGACATGATTCCCATTAACCCCACCCACGTTGCACAATATCCTCCATATTCAGGGTCCTCAGTTTTGAAATTAGTACAATTATAAGCTATGGAGTCTGTGGTAGTGCTAAATCTAAAGCAATTTGACATTAGTAGTTTTGAAAACAATCACATAAATATATCATTGTATAATATACTCACACATACACACTTGAACGCAAACTCCCATTCTTTCTGATATTTAGTCATTTATCCTGTATGCTGTACAAAATTCTAAAACATCTAAATTCTTGATTTTCAAAAAGTAGCATTTCTGGGGAACTCTCTCATGTTTAATGAATTCTTTCATAGTATAAAAGATATATAAGATGAGAACAAAATGCACTTATTTGGGACCTGCTTAAGATCTCACAGAGATTTGAACTCGGGTGACTGGATTCAGTATCCAGAGTGCTAACCATTACACCATGGAACCACACAGAACTGTTAGATTAAATGCAATAGCTACACCTCTGAACCAATCCTCAGTCACTATACATCATCTTGAAAATAGATTTTTGTTTATAAATGATTCCTAATGAACTGCCTGACATCCTTTACACATCAAATATGACACTTTTATTCTCCCCATACCATTTACATTAAAGGTGCAGTTCACTTTTATTGAAAACCAATTGCAAAGTTGCTTGGAACAGGCGATTAACTTAAAGGTGAATCACCCCTTTAATTTAAATAACCTATGAACACCACTGTGAAGGGTAGTAGGTCAACACAGGCCAGTCAGACCTTGTGGTGCAACGGTAGAGCATTTGACTCCAGATCAGAAGGTTGCGTGTTCAAATCATGTCGGTGTCAACTTTAGTTTTCAAAACTTGTCAATCTAATTATAAAGACCTCATTTCTGTTCATTTAAGTTAACTATGACTATGGCATTAAATACTTAGAAATATTTCTGGATATCAAGCTGGTAAACTTTTCAAGTATCCCCTTTCTTTGCATAAAAGAGGGCTAATGTCTGTCACACTATACACTCTGCCATGGAGCTTTCCAACTGAAGAACAAAGCAAGTCATAAATAGCAAATCAAGACCTTTGAAACAAAAAAAAATTGTTCTGGAACATGGAGTCTAAAGTGGAGCGGTGCTACAGATCAGTAGCAAATTGGTTAACCCTTTGAAGATGCCACACATGTTGTTTAACTCGGCACATCGATAAAGGGACATCATTTATGCTCCACACTGATACACTTAGCAATAGCTCATTAACTACCACGTGGCGGAATAATCTGCTGATACTGTTTTTACTAATCACCTCCAACATTTAATGCACAGGTACATTCCTTGGGTCAGGAAACAGGATCATCACAAGGGATCAAGTTATTTACACATGCTTAGGATTTTATAAATTCATTACAGGTTATTTTTTACAACCTAAACAACATGGGACACTAACTGCAGTTTGGATTTACGGATATATGTGTTGGAATTTTGACACTTCTATTGACAACTTCATGGTCCTTTATTATTAACTTTTCTGCATTATAGCACATGTTGATATGCGTATTACTTGAATTAAGCTCTATAGAGTGCTATAACTTAAATAGGAGGGGCCCCTTCTTTTACATAACAGCTCTAATTGGTTTTAAGTGTTTTTATTTGTATTGTGATTCCCTGGCACGGTTGTCTAATAAACATTGCCTTTTTATTCATAAACATGTTGATACAAATATCTAAGTAGTACTCAGCTGGTTCTAAGAGTATAAATCCCTTTTTTTTGTATATAACCTTTGGTTTGATATGCCCTTGCGGTTGTGGAGATACTCTTTTGGCAATTTCCGGTGCATATACTATTGGATTGTTGCTCAGTTTACTAATAGAATTTCGAGAATGCTAAAAATGCTTTTATGGATGTAGATCATATTGGGAGATCATGACTGAAAGTGGACTTTGCATTAGTAAAGTATGGGCACTCCTGATGTAGGTGTTAGCTGAATCTCAAAGGGGTGTAAAAGTGGTACCAGGAATCTCACAGAGAAAGGTGTTCATTTTTCAAGTAACTTGACTGGAAAACAATACATAAAAAAGAGGTAAGGACCGCACAGCTCACCGTTCCCCCCTCGCAATTCAGGTGCTCAGTCCAGCAGTGTCCCCACTGTAGATTCCACGAAAGCTCAAAGAAGAGACGGCACTTCTGAAAATTGGGTTTTATTCGTGTTCCTGCAAAAAACCTTACGCGTTTCGGGAGTTATCCCTTAGTCATAGGTCCAGACCTATGACTAAGGGATAACTCCCGAAACGCGTAAGGTTTTTTGCAGGAACACGAATAAAACCCAATTTTCAGAAGTGCCGTCTCTTCTTTGAGCTTTCGTGTAACTTGACTGGAAGTAGTGTCATATGTTGTGAAACACTATTGTTTTTATTATTCAGATGACCTGAAGAAGCCACTGGGATAAAGAGTGAAACATCATCAAGGTTTCCCAGAGTAAAGTAAAACTCCTTTAGATTTATAATGACTAAATATTGTGTACCTCCTAAAGGTATTGAATTTGGCCTCAAGTACTCCAAATAAGGATATTGTAGAAAGTAGGAGGGCTATTGTGAAGCATGTCTTGGCATAAACCAAATGTTGGGAGGTATGTTGGTCAACTATACATGGCATCTGTTCCATGCAATGAAAAGTTCTTCAAAATATGTCACCCCTTAAAGGAAAACTAAACCCTAAAATAAATATGTCTAAAAATGCCATATTTTATATACTGAACTTATTGTACCAGCCTAAAATTTCAGCTTCTCAATAGCAGCAATGATCCAGGACTTCAAACTTGTCACCGGGGGTCACCATCTTGGAAAGTGTCTGTGACACTCACATGCTCAGTGGGCTCTGAGCAGCTGTTGAGAAGCTAATCTTAGGGATCATCACAAATTGACAAGCAGAATATGAGGTTGGCCTGTAATATAAGCTGATGCTACAGGGCAGAATATTAAATTATTATGCTAATTGCACTGGTTTCTGTGCTGCCATGAAGTAATTATCTGTATTAATTACTAATCAGCCTTATAGTGTGACATTTATTTTCTATGTGTAATTTATATTGTGAGTTGATCCCTAAGCTCTGTAAGTGACAGCAGCACAGAGCATGTGCAACAACAGAATCAACAGAAAAGAAGATGGGGAGCTACTGGGGCATCTTTGGAGACACAGATCTTCCCTGCTAAAGGGCTGTGGTTGCCTTGGGCTGGTACAGGAGCCTAAAACATAATGTAAAAGATCTCTAGCTTACTTCTTTTGTTAAGCTTTGGTTCTCCTTTAAGACATTCCTTTGTATAAAATTATTACCTATTTATATACATAAATAATGTAGAACGATAAAGAATATATGTCCTCGACGTGATTTGAACACGCAACCTTCTGATCTGGAGTCAGACGCGCTACCGTTGCGCCACGAGGTCTCCATGCTGTTGTTTGCCATATGCCCCATACAGAGCTGTGGTCATGTTCACAAAATATTAGTTGATGTGCAATAGTCACCATAAAGTTTCTACAAGAAAGCCATGCCATGATCAAAGGACAGATGCAAACAAGCAGATGTAGACGTATATTGGTGTAAAAAGCAGCTGCACCAACTCTACATTTATTGGGATGTAGCTCAGTGGTAGAGCGCATGTTTGAGGCCCCGGGTTCAATCCCTGGCATCTCCACATTTAGTTTCAAGATGTTTTTTTGTTAAAACTTGTTTAAAATTATTTGGTCTTTTAAATACTATTTTTGGCTGGGGTGGAACAGTGCCTTGGATATTCCATCAATGTTTTCTTCCATCATTGTTCAGTCTAAATGTTTCTTTTGAAATGTCATTAAAGAGCACAAAGTGCTGAAAAATGGCATTTAGTGCAAAGAAAGAACAAAGCTCTTTTGACACAAAAAAGACTTAAAAGAACATTGCTTTAATTGGTTTCTTCTACATGCACATAGATGACACTGTAGATGTGAGTATAAATCTGTGTGACTATGTGTAGTTAAGTAACTTGAAAAAAGGCCATGTTTGGGCCTGAAACATTGTTCTTTGTCTGAGAGCTGAGCCATGATACCAATAAAGGCTTTTTAAACTTAGATACATGGATGGTGCTGAGACTTTACTTATCAAGTATATAAGAATTCACATAGAGCTAGCTCTGTAGCTCAGTGGTAAAGGAGCAATGGTTTTGTAAACCAGAGGTCGCAAGTTCATTTGAGCTTATGAAACAATAGTGTCATTTTGAAACAGACAATTAGGAATAAAAGTAGTTCTTGGAAATGTTAACTGTAAGCCCATGTATGTAACGTATCAAAATGAAAGCACTAAACATGACTTTCACCATACTTTGTGTTTGTGAACATTGGTACTATTAGGCTAGGGACAGACGGGCCAGAATCCACCTGCTGAAATCTGCAGACTGATTTCAGCCCCTCACCGTGAGCAGTGTCCTCTTCTTCTTTCACATATAGAACCCTTGTGTTGATTCCAGTGTGAACACATATGGTGGATTATGGTGAAACTTTGCATTTCACCCCAAAATCCGCAGAGAGTGTTTGTGCCGGAGCTAACACAAGGGTTCTGGATGCAAAGGAAGAAGATACTGTTTGTGGCGAGGGGCTGAAATTGACATGAGGTTTTCAGCAGGCTGATTTTGGCCCTTCTGGCCCTAGCCTAAAAGTATGGAGATACCGGGCATGAAGGTATGTATGATGCACACTGAACATACACTACACTTAGTAGTTGTAATGCATTAGAAATGCATAGATATATGTAGAAAACATAAAAGGTAAGTTATTTTGATAATTTACAAAGGTTCTTTAAGAAAGCAAGTGCATTTAAGGTGTTATTTTTAAGGTTAGATTCCCTTAAGACCATACATGATGGCATATCAATGATGGCAACTTGGACTGGCTATCCAAATGTGAGTAATCTGGTAATTTCATAGAACTTTTTTTTTACTCCTCGTCCCAGTGGCTTCTTCAATTCATCTGAATAGTAAAAACAATAGTGTTTTACAACAAATTACATTACTTCAAGTCTCGTCACTTGAAAAATGAACACCTTTCTCAATGAGATTTATGGTACCACTGTTATTGGATCACACTTTTACACCCCTTTGAGATTCAGCTAACACCTACATCAGGAGTACCAATACTTTACTAATGCAAAGTCTACTTTCAAACAAGGGAAAGTTGCGCTCACCACTAATTTTAAAAACCATGAGGCAGGGGTGCAATGAGGCTGTAACCACAAAATACATATAGTCAAATACAAGAGTCCTCTGCACTCGACCCATTATCAATATATTTAAGCCAGAGACATTTTGTGCATACTGCTACTGAAAAATGCCTTACCCTTTAAACAAAACAGGGATTGTTTGTCCATATATTGCAATATATTTAAGCTGGCCAACTACGTCAAAGTCATCCCATGTCTGGCCAGTCCTATGCTCAATTTTCATCATTTTTTTGACTTGCTTTGTTCTTCAGTTGGAAAGCTCCATGGCAGAGCATATATTGTGACAGACAGTAACGTTCTTTAATGCAAAGAAAGGGGATTAGGGATGGGCGAAGTTGACCCATTTAGTTTTGTCACCGCTGGTGAAATGTCGCCGACGCGTATAAAAAAAATTTTCGCGCAGCGAAATTTTTCCGATGCGCGTCTTTTTTTTTTTTGACGCACAACGTCATACAAGGCTATGGGCATCATTTTTGTGGCGAAACAAGACGAAAAAATTCACCCATCCCTAAATGGGATACTTGAACAGTTTACCAGCTTGATATCTAGTCATATTTCTAAGTTTCTTCCTTAGCATGAGAACCCTTGTGTTAGCTCCGGCACAAACATTTTCTGCAGATTTTGGGTTGAAAATTTGCACATTTCTATGCCAAAATCTGCTATATGTGTTTGCACCACAAACGACACCATATGTGAAAAAGAGCATAGTGCTTGTGGTGAGGGGCAGAAATTGGCCTGCCATTTTCAGCAGGCGGATTCTGGAACCGTCTGTCCCTAGCCCAACAGCACCAATGTTCACAAACACAAGTATGGTGAATGACATGTTTAGTGCTTTTATTTTGATATACTACATACATGGGCTTATAGTCAACCGTTCCAAAAACTACTGTTATCCCTAATTCTCACTGGTGTGAGTGTCTACAAAACCAGTACAATTCAAAGGTAAAGAGCCACACTCACACCAATCACTGTTTGAAGTCACAGGTGCACGCTGTCTCCTCTCTGCAAAGGGTTCTCACACATGGATTGAAGTAACTGCAGCAGCACTCTGTTCTGTGATAAATGATATTTATTCGTGCATCGGCAACGTTTCGAGCTATACCAGCTCTTTATCAAGCCAAACAATGTGTATAACAAACGTGTATAAATAGGTGATTGCTAAGTGATTCTGGGGAGTGGTTACCAATTAGTAATTCACTCCCCTTAACGAGACTCATTTCCCAGCAGTCTCGGTTAAACATAGTAAAAAACTGTGTAAAATCTGTGTTTAAAATCCTTCTTGTGTTGCTCATAAAGCATCCATAGGTGATCAGAGTCCATAGTGTGTCCATCCGTGATAAAAGTCCATGATCAATCAAGTGTTATAAATATTATATAAATTAGTATAAAAATTTTTGAAAAAATTTTTGTTAAAGTTCAGTGAGATCAATAAAACATGTGTGTCTATAGTGTAGTCCTTAATAACAAGTATCATGACATTTAAAAACATTCTTTCTTGGACTCACATATTACGTTCTGTTACTGGAATTCTGGATATCAACCTTTATCAGGACACCAGTACTTCCAAGGCTAGAAACATAAAAGAATGCATAATTTTGAGTTTAAATGTTAAAATATAACAAATTGCTTAATAATTGTAACTATGTCTATTCAATAGAAACCTTTTATATTACATAAATTTGTCTTGTTATACTGTCCGCACGAACCTATAACTAAGAAACACCATTTCAAATAAATACTTCGGGAGTGTATTCTCTATTTAGTCCCCCTGGGGTCAACGTTCCCAATTTTAATATCCATTTCATTTCCTTTTTCTTTAATAACT
This sequence comes from Xenopus laevis, assembly GCF_017654675.1. Taxonomy (NCBI): domain Eukaryota; kingdom Metazoa; phylum Chordata; class Amphibia; order Anura; family Pipidae; genus Xenopus; species Xenopus laevis. Next base: position 25,212,070 of record NC_054377.1, on the reverse strand, counting down.
GTATTCTGTTTCCACCACGTCTCAGAGGGCCCACACTGTCTATCACTTGATATCTTAGTTGGCTCACTGTGTGTCTGGCTTCTGCAAAATGTGCCGGTATCGGTAGATGTATATACTGACATCTAATATTGGACTTGTGCTGCTTAATCCGATCCTTGACTTTTTGTGTAGTCTCACCCACATACGCCAATCCACATGGGCACTAAATTAGATACACAACAAATGTGGAATCACATGTGTAAAAATTGTTAATCCTGATTGATTTCCCTGTATGTGGGTGTGTGAAATTGGCCCCTTTTGTAATATTATTACAATTGGCACAATTTAGGCATGGGAATGTTCCCATTTTGGGAGTTCCCAAAAACCTTTGTGCTCCTTTCTTAAGTGATCCTACATCTGCTGTAACCAATGTGTCTCTCAAATTTCTACCCCTTTGGTATGCCATCAGGGGAACTTGTGTAAAAGCCGGAACATGTGGAGCACATGTCTGCAGTATGTGCCAATGTTTCATGATTATTTTACGTATATGTTTACTGGCCACATTAAATTTACTAACAAAAGCCAATCTCTGTGTCTGTTTTTTCTCCCTCTGTTCCATCAATTTATTTTTGGGGATATCTTTCACCTCCTGTATACATGTGTCAAGGAGTGCTTCAGGGTAGCCCCTCTGTAAAAATCTATCTTTCATCTCCCCCATTCTCACATCACTTAGAAATTCATCCGAGATGATACGTCGTATTCTCATAAATTGTGTTTTGGGTAAATTATTTTTTAGGGGGGGTGGGTGGAAACTCGAGTATTGTAACAGACTATTCCGGTCCGTCTCTTTTTTATATAAATCGGTTGTAAGGACGCCATTTACATTTTGAATTGTGACGTCAAGGAAATTAATACTCACAGTACTATGTGTCATTGTAAATTTTATAGTAGGTACTGCTGAGTTAAGTTGGCCACTAATGTCATTAGGCTCTCCAATGTACCTGACCAAATCATGATAATGTCATCGATATATCTCTTATACAGCTGACCATGTAGCATAAAATTCGGATTAGTATATACATACATATGCTCAAACCAGTCCATATACAAATTTGCATACGTAGGGGCCACATTACTCCCCATCGCTGTGCCTTGTAACTGTTGAAAAAAATGTGTCCTGAAATAGAAAATAATTCTCTCTCAACACAATATTCAACATTGACATAAGGAACTGCTTAGCTTCTTGGGAATAATCACCATTAGAGTCTAGCATTGTCTGCACTGCACACAGCCCCTCTTCGTGCATAATTGATGTATAAAGACTCTGGATGTCCATCGTCACCAGCGTCGCATTCTCTGGTATTCTCAATGTATTGAGGATACCCAGTAATTGTGTCGTATCTTTTAAATAAGATTTAGTTTGTATCACCAAGGGCTGTAGCATTTTATCCAAGTATATGGAAAGTGGGGCCAATACAGAGTCACTACTTGCCACTATGGGCCGACCAGGTGGATGTGTCAAATTCTTGTGAATTTTTGGCAAACTGTAGAAAACAAGAGTCACTGGATATTGTTGTATAAGAAATTGTTGTAGAGCTTCATCAATCAACCCAGCCCCCACTGCCTTCTCCACAACCTCACAAATCTTACTTTGTATATTCTGTAATGGATCAGATGTCAATTTAAGGTATACTCTTGTATCTGCCAATTGTGTCTTGATCTCATTCACATAATATGTCTTATCAAGCACTACAAGGGCTCCCCCTTTATCTGCTGGTTTAAAAACCAAGTCTTTCTGTGCCAATAACGTATCCAGCTGTATTACTTCTTGTTTATTCAAATTGGGTTGAAAGCCTAGCAGGGGTCTGGTTTTTAACTTTGGATAGAGTTTTTTAATGTCTGTTTTCACTAATTTGATGTAAGATTCCACTACTGCATCTGTAGTTGGTGGTATAAAACGACTTTTGTTACATAAGCCAGATTCTTTCAATGTTAATTCCTTTGGAATCTTAACCCTTTGTGTATCAATAGGCAAATGGGGAACTGAAAAAAATGATTTTAGTCTCAAATTGCGGAAGAACTTTTCTAGTTCAATGTCTGTTTGAAAAGAATCGCATCTATTCGTGGGACAAAATGAAACCCCTTTACTTAACAACATGGTATCAGCTTGACTTAGTTCTATAGAGGATATATTTACCACTAGTGTTTCTTTTGGGTTCGTGATTGCCGCTCCGGTTGCCTGCGCTTGTCCCTTGTTGCGTCTGTGGCGTCTCCCTCCTCTCCTTTTCTTCGTGTATGTTTTTTTGTGGCCCACTTCTAAAAAAGAAAGTGATGCTGATGACTCCTGTGTTGATGTATCCGTCTGAACACTATCGGTGGAGCGATCCCTCACACGCTCGGTATGTTCGCGCTGTCTCTCAGTTGTCTCCTGCTGATGACGTCGCCTCATGCGACGCGGCTGTGTGTTCGCGCCTCTCCTTTCCATGTCGCCCCGCTGCCAGTTATACACTTGACCGGAGCTGTATTCAGACTCGTCCCTACGGAATTTATTTCTCTTTCTCTCCTCGATGTCCCGTCTGTGCTTTTCCAGGTGATCTTCCATTTGTTGAAATTGTGCTCTATATGCTTCCGTGGGGGTATATTCTTTCAGTTTGTCAGTCAGACTTTCAATATGCTTGGAAGATTCCAAGATTTCTCGCTGTAGAAATTCAATATTCAACAGAGTTATATCAAATGAACATTTGTTAATAATTCTTTCATACTTCTGTGAAAACTCCTTATTGTCCTTAAAAATAGTGGGACGTAGATTAACCCGTAGACCCCTGGGTATTCGTCCAACCTTGTAATATTCTGTTAGGGTTATGGCATGGTTTCTTCCATGGTGTAATGGTTAGCACTCTGGCCTTTGGATCAAGTGATCAGAGTTGAAAACTTGGTGGAACCTTAAGTTATATTGAGGCAATGGTATTTTGTTATTATCTTATATTCATCACACATGAGAGAGTTCCCCAGAAATGCTACTTTTCTAAGATCATGAAATAGATATTTTAGAATTTTGAACAGCATACAGTGTAAATTACTACATATCAGAAGGAATGGCAGTTGACGTTCAAGTGTGCATGTGCGAATATATTATACAATAATAAGTTTATGTGATGTATGATGATGAATGATATGTTTAGTTCTTTTATTTTGATACCTTACATAAATGGGATGACAGTCAAATTCCCAAGATTCCTACTTCTCACAGATGTGTGTCTCTTTCATAATAAAAATATTATATGTTAGCTGTGAAATTTCAATTATTATCGCAAAGATTAGGCCCCAGCGAGAATTGAACTCGCGACCCCTGGTTTACAAGACCAGTGCTCTAACCACTGAGCTATGGAGCCAGCTCCATGCATGTCTTTATTTGTATCATCAGCATAGAGCTTTCTAACAGAGAAATGGAACCTAGAGATCTATTTAACTCTTTCTTTTCAGGAGGATCAATTGAAAATGCTGCAAACTGTAAATCATATTTTTAATATCTATTTATTTTCAAACTTGTAGAAGGGGAACACTCCTTTTGAGGTATACAGATTTGTCCTCTATAACAATGCCCACATCCCTTTTAATAATAATAAAGGACTTTTTAAATTTAAAAATGTCTTTCAAGTGAGTTAATATTAAAATTTTTCTCCCAGAATTTTTTTTATTTCCCTTCAAAACACTTTTCCAAAGGTGTTAAAATTTTGTGCCTTCCAATCCTTAAGAAAGTTTAATTTGTCTTTGGTGGGTAAGTATAAATATATGTCAATTACAAGGTCTTTTATCTTTTTCTTTGTCACTTACTCTGTTGTATTCCATCTTTACAGGGGAACTAGGATTCTATGTCTATAGTTTCCCTTGGAAAGGGGCTCCTTGCAGCTGTCTTTTCCTCTGAAATAAGTTTGATTGCAATAACTCATCTCTACTTCTGGTATATCCCATCAGAATTTATTTCATGGAAACAATGTGAAATATATAAATGGTTTTGGTTGACCTATGCCCCTTTCTTGGCATGAAAAGAATGAGTTAAATAGATCTCTAGGTTCCCTCTGTCTGTTAGCCAGCTGTATGCTGATATATACAGTATATATAGCTATAGTCACAGTTAACTTAAATGAACACAAATGAGTAAGTTACAATATTGCTCTTTATAATCAAATTGAACACCTTTTGAAAACTAAAGCTGACTCCGACTTTGTTTTTTTTAAAAAAAGTAGTGACCCCGACGTGATTTGAACACTCAACCTTCTGATCTGGAGTCAGACGCGCTACCGTTGCGCCACGAGGTCTGCCTAATCCATTCTGATCTATGACCCTTCACAGTTGTTTTCATAGGTTATTTCAGTTAAAGGGGCGATTTACCTTTAACTTAATGCCCTGTTCCAGGCAACTTTGCAATTGGTTTTCAGTAAAGGTGAACTACCCCTTTAATGTTAATGAGATAAGTTATGGTGAGAATAAAAGTGTCATATTTGATTTTTAAAGGATGCAAAAAGTTTGTCATTCATTAGGAACCATTTATAAAGAAAAATCTATTTTTAAGATGCTGTCAATTGATGGAGGATTGGTTCAGAGATGTAGCTATGATTTATAACATAGGTTATAGGTGGTTCCATGGTGTAATGGTTAGCACTCTGGACTTTGAATCCGTTTATCCGAGTGGTGGACCCTTAAGCAGTCTATGGGGAATAGTATTTTCATCACACATGAGAGTTCCCCAGAAAATACTTTTCTAAAATCATGAATTATAGATGTTTTAGAATTTTGAAAAACATACAGGGTAAATGGCTACATATAAGAAGGAAAGGGAGTTTGCATGTGCGAGTATATTATACAATGATATGTTTATGTGATTGCTTTCATATCTCCTAATGTCCAATTGCTTTAGGTTTAGCACTACTACAGACTGTGTAGTTCATAATTGTACTCATTTCTCAACTGAGGACCCTGAATAGGGAGGATATTGAGCAAAGTGGGTGGGGTTAATGGGAATCTTGGCCTAACTGGCTGTGTCCTTGGTACTTTGAAACAACCAATATCCTCTTTCTCCCAGCCTCTCATGAAAGGACGCCTGGTGCTGGTTTAGAGAGGTTGGAGCCTCTCCCAATCTATCAGGAAACAATGTACCAAGCACTCAAAAGACTATAAGACTGCACTTTTATTCAAGTCAAGTGTAACATTTTGGGGGCTGGTCCCTTCATCAGAGATGCACAACTGCACTTTAATGAGCATTATATAACCCAACCAATTAACATAAGTGAAATTACACCCCTCCATGTACAAAATTAGTGAGATCCAATGCAAAAGAAAAAATCTATTTTAAAAGTGTCCTTTAAATTAAAGTCATTTTTCCCAATTTAAGGGATGTGAGTTCTTCTTCAAGATCCCTTTGTGTTGAAATGCTGGCAAATACTAAAAATCAATAATAAAATAACCTTTGCTAGAAAAAGTCCATATTCGTAACCATTAAAGCATAACAAACATTATAATAGTTTTCCAAAGGATAAAGAACTATCTTCCTCTTTGAAGGAACTGTCCCTGGATAGAATCCTGTTGATTGAAAAAATCTAAAAAAGATATATCTGGATGTTAGACAAATATTGCAACAATTCAATACAGTTAGAAACATTATAAATAGCAAGACATATTGAACTCTTCGTTTAGTGGAGTAGTCACAGTAAAGTGACCCAGGGACATTTCAGAAGAGAGGGGAAAAAAAACGTACACACATATTTGTGCAGCATTTGATCATTTCCACACATGACTGGAAGGGGATGTAGCTCAGTGGTAGAGCGCATGCTTTGCATGTATGAGGCCCCGGGTGTTTGTTCTATAAGCGGATCAGATTACTTACATTTGCCATCATGTATGGTCTTAAAGGAATCTAACCATAAAATAACACCTTAAATCTACTTGCTTTCTTAAAGAGCCTTTGTAAATTATCAAAAGAACTTACTGTTTATGTTTTCTACATAGATCTATGCTTTTCTAATGCATTGCAGCTACTACGTATAGTGTATGTTCAGTATGTATCATGCACTGAACATACCTTCATGCCTGGTATCTCCATGCTTTTAGGCTAGGGCCAGAAGGGCCAAAATCAGCCTGCTAAGAACCTCAAACAATATTTTCTTCCTTTGCATTCAGAACCCTTGTGTTAGTTCCGGCACAAATAATCTCTGCAGATCTTGGGGTAAAATGCAAAGTCTCACCATAATCCACCATATGTGTTCACACTGGCATCAACACAAGAGTTCCATATGTGAAAGAAGAAGTGGATACTGCTTGTGGTTCGAGTCTGAAATCACCCTGCAGTTTTCAGCAGGCGGATTTGGGAAATATCTGTCCCTCGCCTAATAGCACCAATGTTCACAAAGTATGGTAAATGACTTTTAGTGGTTTTATTTTGATATGCTACATATATGGGCTTACAGTTAACATTTTCAAGAACTACTTGTATTCCTAATTGTCTGTTTCATGATGACACTATTGTTTCATAAGCGCAAATGAACTTGAGACTCCTGGTTTACAATTGCTTTCATACCGCTGAGCTACGGAGCCAGTTCTATGCAAGTCCTTATGTATTTGATGAGTAAAGTCTCAACACCATCCATGTAACTAAGTCTAAAAAGCCTTTATTGGTATCATTGCTTAGCTCTTAGACAAAGAACAACGTTTCATGCCCAAACATGGCCTTTTTTCAAGTTACTTAACTACACATAGTCACACAGATTTATACTCACACCTACAGTGTCACCTATGTGCATGTAGAAGAAACCAATTAAAGCAATAATGTTACACATCAACAAAGTGTCCATATGTTTCCTACTGGTTGCATTCATCCAGACATAATCTTTAATGTTGTGACACAGTATCTGTAAAAACAATATAATTGACAACATTTTAGAAAAAACAATGATCACAATCGAATTAAAAAGAAGACCACGATTAAAAAGAATATATTGTAATACTTATATCCAATTAAGACCATGGGGTTCCAAAGTCTCAAGGTGGAGTATCCACATCACTTCCATTTTAAGCAACATTTTTACACGATCACAACCATTATGAAATTTGGGTACACTGTACACCACCTGAAGCTTAACTTTTAAACCCCATGGCACGTCTCAGCAAAATGACGACACTGCCTGATCTAATTTTTTCAATTTAACCCCAGCACCAACATTCACAAAAGTATGGTGAATGACATGCTTAGTGCTTTTATTTTGATACCTTACATAAATGGGCTTACAGTCAAATTTTACAAGAACTACTTGTATTCCTAATTCTCACTGATGTGTGTCTGTTTCACATAATGACACTATTGAATCTTATATATGAAAGCACAATTACTGTTTCCTAACACAGAGAGTAGGCTCTTGTGAGAATAGAACTCACGACCCATGGTTTAGCTATGGAGTCAGCTGAAGGCACAAAGATTTACAACTGAGTCTGAGATGTATCTGCTTGTGTTGTATATGGCTAATACTTGCTTAAGATGGGGGCCATTTCGAAAGTAGCAAAGGAGGAGCACTGTATTTAAATTTGTTTTTAGATATACTGTATAAAGTCCCCATGGTTCTCCTATCTTCCAAGCCTCAGTCTATAAATGGATTGGTTTACCATAGGGTGTTCACTGTTCATATATGAATAATGACATGGTGACTATGCAAATAGCACAGTTATAGCTATGGGTGGCATATAAATTGGACAGTCTTTATCTATTGTATAGACAGTATTTTATACTAGACACACATATTATATACTGATCACATTATAGCACATCTAGTGAGTGATTCCCCTATGTTTAGCAATAAGAGTGGCTGTTTGATTGATGGTGGTTTTTCTTTTTTGAAAATGTAGTGTAGTATATAGGCTCTCGAGGGCCACCCCCTTAAAATTTCTACCATAGTCACCAGGTCTGGACTGGGAGTCAAAATAGGCCTTGGCATTCCAAGTACACAGAGGCCCAAATAGTCTTCCACCAGCCCACTAAATAGTGACTGTCTATGGGACCTTACTGCAGCCCCTCTGGCATTTGCCAGAACACACATATTGCTAGTCTGGGCCTGATAGTCACAGGTCCTCGGGTGCCTATATATCAGGGGTCTCCAACCTTTGGCACCCTTGATCCACTTTTAAATGTAAAAAGAGTTGGAGAGCAACACAAGCTTGAAAAGTCCTTGAGGGCTGTGATTGGCTATTTGGTAGTCCCAATGTACACTGCCAGCCTACAGAAAGCTATGTTTGGCATAACACATGGTTTTTATGTAACCAAAACTTGCCTCCAAGCCAGAAATTCAAAAATTCAAAAAAGCACCCACTTTTGGCCACTGGGAGCAACATCCAAGGGGTTGGTGAGCAACATATTTCTTGTGAGCTACTGGTTGGGGATAGGGTTGCCACCTTTCGGAAAATTTTTTACCAGCTGGTGGGGGGTGGGTACAAAAAGGGGCGGGTGTGACTCAAAGGAGGCGGGGCTATGATGTTGAAAAAGGCGGGGCCACGGCACATCGATTTCCAAACAGGACAAAAGCTAAGATAAGCTAAAGTTTACAGGAGATTGGGGGCAACTACATTGCCGGTAAATTTGTAATACCGGCCTTGACAGATGTTTTACCGGCTAGGCCCCTATGCCCCTTTACAGTAAGGTCTTTTATCTTTTTCTTTGCCACTTACTCTGTTGTATTCTATCCTTACAGGGGAATTCTAGGATTCTATGTCTATAGTTTCCCTTGGAAAGGGGCTCTTTGCAGCTGTCTTTTCCTCTGAAATAAGTTTGATTGCAATAACTCATCTCTACTTCTAGTATATCCCATCAGAATTTATTTCATGGAAACAATGTGAAATATATAAATGGTTTTGGTTGACCTATGCCCCTTCATGGCTTTTGCAAGTTTCACTAACTAGTATTTGAAGTGTAGACTGGGCAGTATTTATATATATTAGTGATCCTCAACTATGGGTGCCACCCGGCCGGTATTTTACCGGCCTAGCCGGTAAAACACCTGTCAAGGCCGGTATTACAAATTTACCGGCAATGTAGCTGCCAGTAAATTTGTAATACCCTTAAAAAGACCCCTTGGCCCGCCCCCAATCTCCTGTAAACTTTAGCTTATCTTAGCTTTTGTCCTGTTTGGAAATCGCTGTGCCATGGCCCCCGCCATGTGTTATGCCAAACATAGCTTTCTTTAGGCTGGCAGTGTACATTGGGACATCCAAAGAGCCAATCACAGCCCTCAAGGGCTTTTCAAGCTTGTGTTGCTCTCCAACTCTTTTTACATTTAAAAGTGGATCAAGGGTGCCAAAGGTTGGGGAGCCCTGATATATAGAGGACCTGTGACTTTAAGGCCCGGACTAGCAATACGTGTGTTCTGGCAAATGACAGAGGGGCTGCAGTAAGGTCCCATAGACAGTCACTATTTAGTGGGCTGGTGGAAGACTATTTGGGTCTCTGTGTACTTGGAATGCCAAGGCCTATTTTGACTCCCAGTCCAGACCTGGTGACTATGGTGGAAATTTTTAGGGGGTGGCCCTCGAGAGCCTATATACTTGACTACATTTTCAAAAAAGAAAAACCACCATCAATCGAACAGCCACACTTATTGCTAAACATAGGGGAATCACTCACTAGATGTGCTATAATGTGATCAGTATATAATATGTGTGTCTAGTATAAAATACTGTCTATACAATAGAAAAAGACTGCCCAATTTATATGACACCCATAGCTATAACTGTGCTATTTGCATAGTCACCATGTCATTATTCATATATGAACAGTGAACACCCTATTCTAAACCAATCCATTTATAGACAGAGGCTTGGAAGATAGGAGAACCGTGGGGACTTTATACAGTATACCTCAAATCAAATTTAAATACAGTGCTCCTCCTTTGCTACTTTCGAAATGGCCCCATGTAAAGCAAGTATTAGCTATATAAAACACAAGCAGATACATCTCAGACTCAGTTGTAAATCTTTGTGCCTTCAGCTGACTCCATAGCTAAACCATGGGTCGTGAGTTCTATTCTCACAGGAGCCTACTCTCGGTGTTAGTGAGCAATAATTGTGCTTTCATATATAAGATTCAATAGTGTCATTATGTGAAACAGACACACATCAGGGAGAATTAGGAATACAAGTAGTTCTTGTAAAATTTGATTGTAAGCCCATTTATGTAAGGTATCAAAATAAAAGCACTAAGCATGTCATTCACCATACTTTTGTGAATGTTGGTGCTGGGGTTAAATTGAAAAAATTAGATCAGGCAGTGTCGTCATTTTGCTGAGGCGTTCCATGGGGTTTAAAAGTTAAGCTTCAGGTGGTGTATAGTGTACCCAAATGTCATCATGGTTGTGACCGTGTAAAAATGTTGCTTAAAATGGAAGTGATGTGGATACTCCACCTTGAGACTTTGGAACCCCATGGTCTTAATTGTGAATAAGTATTACAATATATTCTTTTTAATCCTGGTCTTCTTTTTAATTCGATTGTGATCATTGTTTTTACTAAAATTTAGTCAATTATATTGTTTTTACAGATACTGTGTCACGACATTAAAGATTAAGTCTGGATGAATGGAACCAGTAGGAAACATATGGACACTTTGTTGATGTGTAACATTATTGCTTTAATTGGTTTCTTCCACATGCACATAGGTGACACTGTAGGTGTGAGTATAAATCTGTGTGACTTTGTGTAGTTAAGTAACTTGAAAAAAGGCCATGTTTGGGCCTGAAACGTTGTTCTTTGTCTAAGAGCTAAGCAATTAAACAAATAAAGGCTTTTTAGACTTAGTTACATTGATGGTGTTGAGACTTTATCAAATACATAAAGACGTGCATAGAACTGGCTCCGTAGCTTTATGGTAAGGGAGCAATTGTCTTGTAAACCAGGAGTCACAAGTTCATTTGAGTTTATGAAACAATAGTGTCATTATGAAACAGACAATTAGGAATACAAGTAGTTCTTGAAAATGTTAACTGTAAGCCCTTGTACGTAACATATCAAAATAAAAGCACTAAAAGTAATTTACCCTACTTTGTTTTTGTGAACATTGCTGCTCAGGGCCACCATCAGGGGGGCACAGGGGGAACCGTTGTACCATTCCCGGGCCTGAAGGGGGGCCCGGCTGTGTTACATTTTTCAAATAAGCCGGCCCCCCCTAGCGGTGAAGTTCATGTGCTGCAGCACCGCTGAACCCAAAGCTAGACTTAAATACCCAAAGCCGTGCTTAGAATGGCTGTTGCTGCTCATGCTACTCACTTCGCGGATGGCTAAGCTCTGCGAGGCACCTACATTCTCTCCAGTTCTTCCCGTGCTGCTGCTGCCGAGGATGAGGCTGACGTGGGAGTGGAGAAGCAGGGAGGGAGGGAGGGGGAAACTTTTAACCCTGTGACTCCAGCTGTGAAGAAGACTCAGCTACTCTAACATTGGCACTGGGAGCCTCTCTTTCCAGCATGTAAGTTCCACACCAATTTTTTTTTTAAATTTTATTAAACCCCTGGCCACCAATTTTTTTTAAATATTCTATGGTTCCCCTGACCACCATTGTTATTGTAGAAACTTCTATGGGGGGCCCTTGTGCAAATCGTTTTTAATGTATAGGGGGATACACACTGAACATACATGTAGTAGCTGCAATGCATTAGAAAAGCATAGATATATGTAGAAAACATAAACAGTAAGTTATTTTGATAATTTACAAAGGCTCTTTAAGAAAGCAAGTAGATTTAAGGTGTTATTTTATGGTTAGATTCCTTTAAGTCAAAAATTCAAAAATATATTCCCAGTCAATACTCTCAAAGTTAAAAAGTCCCTCTTTATTTATCATAAATATTAAAAAGTAGGCATACAGACCAATTGATGCTCCGCCTTACGCGTTTCGCACCCACAGAGCATCAATTGGTCTGTATGCCTACTTTTTAATATTTATGATAAATAAAGAGTGAATTTTTAACTTTGAGAGTATTGACTGGGAATATATTTTTGAATTTTTGATTTAGGGCCCTTTGGAGTTGGGGGCTATATTCCAGCATTTTTGGCCCTTTTTTGACAGGCCTGTATAGATTGCAGCAGCTGAGTAGCTAGTTTTTTGTAGATTCCTTTAAGACGTACATAAATTCCTTTAAGACCATACATGATGGCAAATGTAAGTAATCTGGTCCGCTTATAGAACAAACACTTGTGGAAGAAAGTTTGGAGATGCCGGGGATTGAACCCGGGGCCTCATACATGCGAAGCATGCGCTCTACCACTGAGCTACATCCCCTTCAAGTCATGCATGGAAATGATCAAATGCTGTGCCAATATTTATGTACCTTTTATTTTTTCTCTCTTCTGAAATGTCCCTGGGTCACTTTACACTGACTACTCCACTCAAGTAATGTATTGTAAAAAAGTAAACTACTGTGCAGGGGCATAGGTTAAGAGGAAAAGCATGGAACTACCCAGGACACACAAAAAACTGAGGGGTGTTTAGAAGGATGTGGTAAGGAGAAAAAGAGGAGAGAAATGCTTTTGGATATGGTTATTACAGACTAAACAACCTAGAGGGTTAAACGAAGAGTTCAATATGTTTTGCTATTTATAATGTTTCTAACTGTATTGAATTGTTGCAATATTTGTCTAACATCCAGATATATCTTTTTTAGATTTTTTCAATCAACAGGATTCTATCCAGGGACAGTTCCTTGAAAGAGGAAGATAGTTCTTTATCCTTTGGAAAACTATTATAATGTTTGTTATGCTTTAATGGTTACGAATATGGACTCTTTCTAGCAATGGTTATTTTATTATTGATTTTTACTATTTGCCAGCATTTCAACACAAAGGGATCTTGAAGAAGAACTCACATCCCTTAAATTGGAAAAATGACTTTAATTTAAAGGACTCTATTAATTGGACTCTTTTAAAATAGACTTTTTCTTTTGCATTGGATCTCACTAATTTTGTACACGGAGGGGTGGAATTTCACTTATGTTAATTGGTTGGGTTATATAATGCTCATTAAAGTGCAGTTGTGCATCTCTGATGAAGGGACCAGCCCCCAAAATGTTACACTTGACTTGAAGAAAAGTGCAGGGGTTCACCCCACTTAAATGTGCAGGGGTTCACCCCACTTAAATAGTCTTTTTGGTACATTGTTTCCTGATAGATTGGGAGAGGCTCCGACCTCTCTAAACCAGCACCAGGCGTCCTTTCATGAGAGGCTGGGAGAAAGAGGATATTGGTTGTTTCAAAGTACCAAGGACACAGCAATTTAGGCCAAGATTCCCATTAACCCCACCCACTTTGCTCAATATCCTCCCTATTCAGGGTCCTCAGTTGAGAAATGAGTACAATTATGAACTACACAGTCTGTAGTAGTGCTAAACCTAAAGGAATTGGACATTAGGAGATATGAAAACATTCACATAAACATATCATTGTTTAGTAAACTTGCTCATGCACACTTGAATGCAAAATCCCTTTCCTTCTGATATGTAGCCATTTAGCCTGTATGTTGTTCAAAATCCTAAAACATCTGTAATTCATGATTTAGAAAAGCAGCATTTCTGGGGAACTCTCTCATGTGTGATGAAAATACTATTCCCTACAGACTGCTTAAGGTTCCACCGAGATTTGAACTCGGATCACTGGATTCAAAGTCCAGAGTGCTAACCATTACACCATGTAACCACCTTTAAGCGATATTATAAATCATAGCTACATCTCTGAACCAATCCTCCATCACTTGACATCATCTTGAAAATTGATTTTTGTTGATAAATGGTTTCTAATGAATGACAAACTTTTTGCCTGCTTTAAAAATCAAATATGACACTTTTATTCTCGCCATAACTTTTCTCATTAACATTAAAGGGGTCAGTCGCCCTACCGTTGCGCCACGAGGTCGTATTACTCTGTAATAAACTATTACCCTTCACAGTTGTGGTCATAGGTTATATTAATTAAGGGGTGTTTTACCTTTAAGTAAGGTTTTACAGTGTTATAGAATGTCCTGTTCCAAGCAAGTTTGCAATTGCTTTTCAGTAAAAGTGAACTGCCCCTTTAATATAAATGGGATAAGTTATGGTGAGAATAAAAGTGTCATATTTGATGTGTAAAGTATGCAAAACATTTGTCAGGAAGTTCATTAGGAATCATTTATAAACAAAAACCTATTTTTAAGATGATGTCTCTTGACTGAGCACTGTTTCAGAGGTGTAGCTATTACTAACAGAAGAATTTTGAATGGTGTAATAGTTAGCACTCTGGGCTTTGAATCCAGGGATCCAAGTTCATATCTTGGTTCTGCCCCTGACAGCAATCGTACGAAAGTTATGTCCGAGCAATACACGCAGAGATATTACCCACAGCCGACAGAAATCTTTTAACCTGTCCTATTGACCAAACGACCAATCTCCGCCGGACGAAAAGTGTCAGGACTCTCCGCACCCAGTCGGTTCCTCGACTCGTACGATCTAATCTTTGCATCTATGGCCAGCTTTACAAATGAAAGCTCAATTATTAACAACACAAAGGATAGGCCCCAGCGAGAACTGAACTCGCGACCCCTGGTTTACAAGTCCAGTGCTCTAACCACTGAGCTATGGAGCCAGCGGCAGGGACTTTTGTAAATGTATCATCAGCATAGAGCTGGTCAACAGAGAAACAGAACCTAGAAATCTATTTAACGCTTTCTTTTCGGGTGGATCAATTGAAAATGCTGCAAACTGTAAATCATATTTTAACAATCAAATCTATTTATTGTCAAACTTGTAGAAGGGGAACAATCCTTTTGAGCTATACAGATTTGTCCTTTATGACAATGCCCACATCCCTTTTAAAAATAATAAAGGACTTTTTAAATTTAAAAATGTCTTTCTAGTGAGTTAATATTCAAATTTTGCTCCCAGAATTTTTTTTATTTCCCTTAAAAACACTTTTCCAAAGGTGTTAAAATGTTCGTGCCTTCCAATCCTTAAGAAAGTTTAATTTGTCTTTGGTGGGTAAGTATAAATATATGTCAATTATAAGGTCTTTTATCTTTTTCTTTGCCACTTACTCTGTTGTATTCCATCTTTACAGGGGAACTAGGATTCTATGTCTATAGTTTCCCTTGGAAAGGGGCTCCTTGCAGCTGTCTTTTCCTTTCAAATAAGTTTGATTGCAATAACTCATCTCTACTTCTAGTTTATCCCATCAGAATTTATTTCATGGAAACAATGTGAAATATATAAATGGTTTTGTTGTTCAAAATCCTAAAACATCTATAATTCATGATTTTAGAAAAGTAGCATTTCTGGGGAACTCTCTCATGTGTGATGAAAATACTATTCCCTATAGACTACTTAAGGTTCCACCAAGATTTGAACTCAGATCACTGGATTCAAAGTCCAGAGTGCTAACCATTACACCATGGAACCACCTATGACCTATTTTATAAATAATAGCTACATCTCTGAACCAATCCTCCATCACTTAACATCATCTTGAAAATAGATTTTTGTTTATAAATGGTTCCTAATGAATGACAAACTTTTTGCATCCTTTAAAAATCAAATATGACACTTATTTGATAACTTATCTCATTAACATTAAAGGGGTAGTTCACCTTTATTGAAAACCAATTGCAAAGTTGCCTGGAACAGGGCATTAAGTTAAAGGTAAATCGCCCCTTTAACTGAAATAACCTATGAACACAACTGTGAAGGGTCATAGATCAGACTGGAGCAGGCAGACCTCGTGGCGCAACGGTAGCGCGTCTGACTCCAGATCAGAAGGTTGCGTGTTCAAATCACGTCGGGGTCACTTTTTTTTTTTTAAATAAAAGTCGGGGTCAGCTTTCGTTTTCAAAAGGTGTTCAATTTGATTATAAAGAACAATATTGTAACTTACTCATTTGTGTTCATTTAACTTAACAGTGACTATATCTATATATATATATATATATATATATATATATATATATATATATATATATATATATATATATATATATATATATATATATATATATATAAATATATATCAGCATAAAGCTGGCTAACAGAGAGAGGAAACCTAGAGATCTATTTAACTCAATCTTTTCATGCAAAGAAAGGGGATACTAGAACAGTTTACCAGCTTGTTATCTAGTAATATCTAGTTGTTAATGTTAATTAGAAGTAGCTATAGTCATAGCATTAACTTAAATGAACACAAACGAGGTGATCATAATATTAATCTTTATAATTAGATTGACATTTTTTGAAGACTAATGCTGACCTCGACGTGATTTGAACACACACGCTTCTGATCTGGAGTCAGACGCGCTACCATTGCGCCATGAGGTCATACTGCTCTGCAAGAAACTATTACCCTTCACAGTTGTGGTCATTGGTTATATCAATTAAGGGGTGCTTTACCTTTAAGTAAGGTTTTACAGTGTTATAGAATGCCCTGTTCCAAGCAAGTTTGCAATTGCTTTTCAGTAAAAGTGAACTGCCCCGATAATATAAATGGGATAAGTTATGGTGAGAATAAAAGTTTCATATTTGATGTGTAAAGTATGCAAAACATTTGTCAGGAAGTTCATTAGGAATCATTTATAAACAAAAACCTATTTTTAAGATGATGTCTCTTGACTGAGCACTGTTTCAGAGGTGTAGCTATTGCTAACAGAAGCATTTTGGATGGTGTAAATGTAATAGTTAGCACTCTGGGCTTTGAATCCAGGTTCATATCTTGGTTCTGCCCCTGACAGCAATCGTACGAAAGTTATGTCCGAGCAAAGCAGGTGACAGTCTCCCACTGAAAATCGTACGATCGGCAATACTCGCAGAGATATTACCCACAGTTGACAGAAATCTTGTAACCTGTCCTATTGACCAAACGACCAATCTCCAATTGAAAAAAAAAAGTGTCAGGACTCTCCGCAACCGGTCCAATTCCTCGACTCGTACGATCTAATCTTTGCATCTATGGCCAGGTTTACGAATGAAAGCTCAATTATTAACAACACAAAGATAAGACCTAGGCAGAATTGAACTCGCGACCCGTGGTTTACAAGACCAGTGCTTTAACCACTGAGCTATGGAGCCAGCTGCATGCACATTGTTATATGTATCATCAGCATAGAGCTGGCCAACAGAGAAACAGAACCTAGAAATCTATTTAACGCTTTCTTTTCAGGTGGATCAATTGAAAATGCTGCAAACTGTAAATCATATTTTAACAGGCAAATCTATTTATTGTCAAACTTGTAGAAGGGGAACACTCCTTTTGAGGTATGCAGATTTGTCCTTTATGACAATGTCCACATCCCTTTTAATAATAATTTTAAATTTAAAAATGTCTTTCTAGTGAGTTAATATTCAAATTTTGCTCCCAGAATTTTTTTCATTTCCCTTAAAAACACTTTTCCAAAGGTGTTAAAATGTTCGTGCCTTCCAATCCTTAAGAAAGTTTAATTTGTCTTTGGTGGGTAAGTATAAATATATGTCAATTATAAGGTCTTTTATCTTTTTCTTTGCCACTTACTCTGTTGTATTCCATCTTTACAGGGGAACTAGGATTCTATGTCTATAGTTTCCCTTGGAAAGGGGCTCCTTGCAGCTGTCTTTTCCTCTGAAATAAGTTTGATTGCAATAACTCATCTCTACTTCTAGTACATCCCATCAGAATTTATTTCATGGAAACAATGTGAAATATATAAATGGTTTTGGTTGACCTATGCCCCTTCATGGCTGTTGCAAGTTTCACTAACTAGTATTTGAAGTGTAGTCTTGGCAGTATTTATATATATATATATATATATATATATATATATATATATATATATATATATTAGGGATCCTCAACTATGGGTGCCACCCGGCCGGTATTTTACCGGCCTAGCCGGTAAAACCCCTTTCATGGCCGGTATTACAAATTTACCGGCAATACCCTTAAAAAGACCCCCTCGGCCCGCCCCCAATCTCCTGTAAACTTTTGCTTATCTTAGCTTTTGTCCTTTTTGGAAATTGCTGTGCCATGGCCCGCCTTCTTCTACATCATAGCCCTGCCTCCTTTGAGTCACATCTGCCCCTTTTTGTACCCATGCCCCACCAGCTGGCAAAATGTTTTGCGAAAGGTGGCAACCCTATCCCCAACCAGTAGCTCACAACAAATATGTTGCTCACCAACCCCTTGGATGTTGCTCCCAGTGGTCAAAAGTGGATGCTTTTTTTGAATTCCTGGCTTGGAGGCAAGTTTTGGTTACATAAAAACCATGTGTTATGCCAAACATAGCTTTCTGTAGGCTGGCAGTGTATATTGGGACTACTATATAGCCAATCACAGCCCTCAAGGACTTTTCAAGCTTGTGTTGCTCTCCAACTCTTTTTACATTTCAAAGTGGATCAAGGGTGCCAAAGGTTGGGGATCTCTGAAATATAGGCACCTGAGGACATGTGACTATCAGGCCCGGACTGGCAATATGTGGGTTCTGGCAAATGCCAGAGGGGCTGCAGTAAGGTCCCATAGACAGTCACTATTTAGTGGGCTGGTGGAAGACTATTTGGGCCTCTGTGTACTTGGAATGCCAAGGCCTATTTTGACTCCCAGTCCAGACCTGGTGACTATGGTAGAAACTTTAAGGGGGTGGCCCTCGAGAGCCTATATACAACACTACATTTTCAAAAAAGAAAAACCACCATCAATCGAACAGCCACACTAATTGCTAAACATAGGGGAATCACTCACTAGATGTGCTATAGTCTGATCAGTATATAATATGTGTGTCTAGTATAAAATACTGTCTATACAATAAATAAAGACTGTCCAATGTATAAGACATCCATAGCTATAACTGTGCTATTTGCATAGTCACCATGTCATTATTCATATATGAACAGTGAACACCCTATGGTAAACCAATCCATTTATAGACTGAGGCTTGGAAGATAGGAGAACCATGGGGACTTCATACAGTAGATCTCAAAACAAATTTAAATATAGTGCTCCTCCTTTGCTACTTTAGAAATGGCCCCATGTAAAGCAAGTATTAGCTATATAAAACACAAGCAGATACATCTCAGACTCAGTTGTAAATCTTTGTGCCTTCAGCTGACTCCATAGCTAAACCATGGGTCGTGAGTTCTATTCTCACAGCAGCCTACTCTGTCTTTTAGTGAGCAATAATTGTGCTTTCATATATAAGATTCAATAGTGTCATTATGTGAAACAGACACACATCAGGGAGAATTAGGAATACAAGTAGTTCTTGTAAAATTTGACTGTAAGCCCATTTATGTAAGGTATCAAAATAAAAGCACTAAGCATGTCATTCACCATACTTTTGTGAATGTTGGTGCTGGGGTTAAATTGAAAAAATTAGATCAGGCAGTGTCGTCATTTTGCTGAGGCGTTCCATGGGGTTTAAAAGTTAAGCTTCAGGTGGTGTATAGTGTACCCAAATTTCATCATGGTTGTGACCGTGTAAAAATGTTGCTTAAAATGGAAGTGATGTGGATACTCCACCTTGAGACTTTGGAACCCCATGGTCTTAATTGGGAATAAGTATTACTATATATTCTTTTTAATCATGGTCTTCTTTTTAATTCGATTGTGATCATTGTTTTTTCTAAAATTTAGTCAATTATATTGTTTTTACAGATACTGTGTCACGACATTAAAGATTAAGTCTGGATGAATGGAACCAGTAGGAAACATATGGACACTTTGTTGATGTGTAACATTATTGCTTTAATTGGTTTCTTCTACATGCACATAGGTGACACTGTAGGTGTGAGTATAAATCTGTGTGACTATGTGTAGTTAAGTAACTTGAAAAAAGGCCATGTTTGGGCCTGAAACGTTGTTCTTTGTCTAAGAGCTAAGCAATTATACAAATAAAGGCTTTTTAGACTTAGTTACAAATACATAAAGACGTGCATAGAACTGGCTCCGTAGCTTTATGGTAAGGGAGCAATGGTCTTGTAAACCAGGAGTCGCAAGTTCATTTGAGTTTATGAAACAATAGTGTCATTATGAAACAGACAATTAGGAATACAAGTAGTTCTTGAAAATGTTAACTGTAAGCCCATGTATGTAACATGTTTGCAAATGTAAGTAATCTGGTCCACTTATAGAACAAACACTTGTGGAAGAAAGTTTGGAGATGCCAGGGATTGAACCCAGGACCTCATACATGCAAAGCATGCGATCTACCACTGAGCTACATCCCCTTCCTGTTGTACATGGAAATGATCAAATGCTGTGCCAATATATACGTACTTTTTTTTTTCTCTCTTCTGAAATGTCCCTGGGTCACTTTACACTGACTACTCCACTCAAGTAATGTATTGTAAAAAAGTAAACTACTGTGCAGGGGCATAGGTTAAGAGGAAAAGCATGGAACTACCCAGGACACACACAAAACTGAGGGGAGTTTAGAAGGATGTGGTAAGGAGAAAAAGAGGAGAGAAATGCTTTTGGATATGGTTATTACAGACTAAACAACCTAGAGGGTTAAACGAAGAGTTCAATATGTCTTGCTATTTATAATGTTTCTAACTGTAATTCTAACTGAATTGTTGCAATATTTGTCTAACATCCAGATATATCTTTTTTTAGATTTTTTCAATCAACAGGATTCTATCCAGGGACAGTTCCTTGAAAGAGGAAGATAGTTCTTTATCCTTTGGAAAACTATTATAATGTTTGTTATGCTTTAATGGTTACGAATATGGACTCTTTCTAGCAATGGTTATTTTATTATTGATTTTTACTATTTGCCAGCATTTCAACACAAAGGGATCTTGAAGAAGAACTCACATCCCTTAAATTGGGAAAATGACTTTAATTTAAAGGACTCTATTAATTGGACTCTTTTAAAATAGACTTTTTCTTTTGCATTAGATCTCACTAATTTTGTACACGGAGGGGTGGAATTTCACTTATGTTAATTGGTTGGGTTATATAATGCTCATTAAAGTGCAGTTGTGCATCTCTGATGAAGGGACCAGCCCCCAAAATGTTACACTTGACTTGAATAAAAGTGCAGTCTTATAGTCTTTTGAGTGCTTGGTACATTGTTTCCTGATAGATTGGGAGAGGCTCCAACCTCTCTAAACCAGCACCAGGCGTCCTTTCATGAGAGGCTGGGAGAAAGATGATATTGGTTGTTTCAAAGTACCAAGGACACAGCCAGTTAGGCCAAGATTCCCATTAACCCCACCCACTTTGCTCAATATCCTCCCTATTCAGGGTCCTCAGTTGAGAAATGAGTACAATTATGAACTACACAGTCTGTAGTAGTGCTAAACCTAAAGCAAGTGGACATTAGGAGATATGAAAGCAATCACATAAACATATCATTGTATAATATACTTGCACATGCACACTAGAATGCAAACTCCCTTTCCTTCTGATATGTAGCCATTTAGCCTGTATGTTGTTCAAAATTCTAAAACATCTATAATTCATGATTTTAGAAAAGTAGCATTTCTGGGGAACTCTCTCATGTGTGATGAAAATACTATTCCCTATAGACTGCTTAAGGTTCCACCAAGATTTGAACTCGGATCACTGGATTCAAAGTCCAGAGTGCTAACCATTACACCATGGAACCACCTATAACCTGTTTTATAAATAATAGCTACATCTCTGAACCAATCCTCCATCACTTGACAGCATCTTGAAAATAGATTTTTGTTTATAAATGGTTCCTAATGAATGACAAACTTTTTGCATCCTTTAAAAATCAAATATGACACTTATTTGATAACTTATCTCATTAACATTAAAGGGGTAGTTCACCTTTATTGAAAACCAATTGCAAAGTTGCCTGGAACAGGGCATTAAGTTAAAGGTAAATCGCCCCTTTAACTGAAATAACCTATGAACACAACTGTGAAGGGTCATAGATCAGAATGGAGCAGGCAGACCTTGTGGCGCAACGGTAGCGTGTCTGACTCCAGATCAGAAGGTTGCGTGTTCAAATCATGTCGGGGTCACTTTTTTTTTTAAATAAAAGTCGGGGTCAGCTTTCGTTTTCAAAAGGTGTTCAATTTGATTATAAAGAACAATATTGTAACTTACTCATTTGTGTTCATTTAACTTAACAGTGACTATATCTATATATATATATATATATATATATATATATATATATATATATATATATATATATATATATATATATATATATATATATATATATATATATATATATATAAATATATATCAGCATAAAGCTGGCTAACAGAGAGAGGAAACCTAGAGATCTATTTAACTCAATCTTTTCATGCAAAGAAAGGGGATACTAGAACAGTTTACCAGCTTGTTATCTAGTAATATCTAGTTGTTAATGTTAATTAGAAGTAGCTATAGTCATAGCATTAACTTAAATGAACACAAACGAGGTGATCATAATATTAATCTTTATAATTAGATTGACATTTTTTGAAGACTAATGCTGACCTCGACGTGATTTGAACACACACGCTTCGAATCTGGAGTCAGACGCGCTACCATTGCGCCATGAGGTCATACTGCTCTGCAATAAACTATTACCCTTCACAGTTGTGGTCATTGGTTATATCAATTAAGGGGTGCTTTACCTTTAAGTAAGGTTTTACAGTGTTATAGAATGCCCTGTTCCAAGCAAGTTTGCAATTGCTTTTCAGTAAAAGTGAACTGCCCCGATAATATAAATGGGATAAGTTATGGTGAGAATAAAAGTTTCATATTTGCTGTGTAAAGTATGCAAAACATTTGTCAGGAAGTTCATTAGGAATCATTTATAAACAAAAACCTATGTTTCAGAGGTGTAGCTATTACTTACAGAAGCAGTTTGGATGGTGTAATGGTGCAATAGTTAGCACTCTGGGCTTTGAATCCAGGTTCATATCTTGGTTCTGCCCCTGACAGCAATCGTACGAAAGTTATGTCCGAGCAAAGCTGGTGACAGTCTCCCACTGAAAATCGTACGATCGGCAATACTCGCAGAGATATTACCCACAGCCGACAGAAATCTTGTAACTTGTCCTAGTGACCAAACGACCAATCTCCGCCGGACAAAAAGTGTCAGGACTCTCCGCACCCGGTTCCTCAACTCTAATCTTTGCATCTATGACCAGCTTTACGAATGAAAGCTCAATTATTAACAACACAAAGATAAGACCCAGGCAGAATTGAACTCGCGACCCATGGTTTACAAGACCAGTGCTTTAACCACTGAGCTATGGAGCTAGCTGCATGCGCATTGTGAGTTAATATTCAAATTTTTCTTCCAGAATTTTTTTTTTATTTCCCTTAAAAACACTTTTCCAAAGGTGTTCATGTTCGTGCCTTCCAATGCTTAAGAAAGTTTAATTTGTCTTTGGTGGGTAAGTATAAATATATGTCAATTACAAGGTCTTTTATATTTTTCTTTGCCACTTACACTGTTGTATTCCATCTTTACAGGGGAACTAGGATTCTATGTCTATAGTTTCCCTTGGAAAGGGGCTCCTTGTAGATGTCTTTTCCTCTGAAAGTTTGATTGCAATAACTCATCTCTCCTTTTGGTATATCCCATCAGAATTTATTTCATGGAAACAATATGAAATATATAAATGGTTTTGGTTGACCTATGCCCCTTTACAGCTGTTACAAGTTTCTCTAACTAGTATTTGAAGTGTAGTCTGGGCAGTATTTATATATATATATATATATATATATATATATATATATATATATATATATATATATATATATATATATATATATATATATATATATATATATATATATATAACCAATACAAAAAAAGCCGCACTCCTAGGTCTTATCAAATAAAAATTTTTCAAGTGTTTGTTTATTCAACGTTTCGGCAACAATCCGCGTGCCGTCTTCAGGATATTAGTGATCGCCAACTATGGTTGCCACCCGGCTGGAATTTTACCGGCCTAGCTGGTAAAACATCTGTCAAGGCCGGTATTACAAATTTACCGGCAATGTAAACTTTAGCTTATCTTAGCTTTTGTCCTGTTTGGAAATCAATGTGCCATGGCCCCGCCTTTTTCAACATCATAGCCACGCCTCCTTTGAGTCGCACCGGCCCCTTTTTGTTCCCACCCCCCACCAGCTAGTAAAAATTTTTGCAAAAGGTGGCAACCCTATCCCCAACCAGTAGCTCACAAGAAATATGTTGCTCACCATGTGTTATGCCAAAGATAGCTTTCTGTAGGCTGGCAGTGTACATTGGTACTACCAAATAGCCAATCACAGTCCTCAAGTACTTTTCAAGCTTGTGTTGCTCTCCAACTCTTTTTACATTTAAAAGTGGATCAAGGGTGCCAAAGGTTGGGGACCCCTGATATATAGGCACCCGAGGACCTGTGACTATCAGACCCGGACTAGCAATATGTGTTTTCTGGCAAATTCCAGAGGGGCTGCAGTAAGGTCCCATAGACAGTCACTATTTAGTGGGCTGGTGGAAGACTATTTGGGTCTCTGTGAACTTGGAATGCCAAGGCCTATTTTGACTCCCAGTCCAGACCTGGTGACTATGGTGGAAATTTTAAGGGGGTGGCCCTCGAGAGCCTATATACTACACTACATTTTCAAAAAAGAAAAACCACCATCAATCGAACAGCTACACTTATTGCTAAACATAGGGGAATCACTCACTAGATGTGCTATAATGTGATCAGTATATAATATGTGTATCTAGTATAAAATACTGTCTAAACAATAGATAAAGACTGTCCAATTTATATGACATCCATAGCTATAACTGTGCTATTTGCATAGTCACCATGTCATTATTCATATATGAACAGTGAACACCCTATGGTAAACCAATCCATTTATAGACAGAGGCTTGGAAGATAGGAGAACCATGGGGACTTCATACAGTATATCTCAAATCAAATTTAAATACAGTGCTCCTCCTTTGCTACTTTTGAAATTTGCCCCCATCTTAAGCAAGTATTAGCCATATACAACACAAGCAGATCCATCTCAGACTCAGTCGTGAATCTTTGTGCCTTCAGCGGAATCCATAGCTAAACCATGAGTCATGAGTTCTATTCTCACAGGAGCCTACTCTCTGTGTCAGTGAACAATAATTGTGCTTTCATATATAAGATTCAATAGTGTCATTATGTGAAACAGACACACATCAGTGAGAATTAGGAATACAAGTAGTTCTTGTAAAATTTGATTGTAAGCCCATTTATGTAAGGTATCAAAATAAAAGCACTAAGCATGTCATTCACCATACTTTTGTGAATGTTGGTGCTGGGGTTAAATTGAAAAAATTAGATCAGGCAGTGTCGTCATTTTGCTGAGGCGTGCCATGGGGTTTAAAAGTTAAGCTTCAGGTGGTGTACAGTGTACCCAAATTTCATCATGGTTGTGACCGTGTAAAAACGTTGCTTAAAATGGAAGTGATGTGGATACTCCACCTTGAGAGTTTGGAACCCCATGGTCTTAATTGGGAATAAGTATAACGATATATTCTTTTTAATCATGGCCTTCTTTTTAATTCTATTGTGATCATTGTTTTTTCTAAAATTTAGTCAATTATATTGTTTTTACAGATACTGTGTCACAACATTAAAGATTAAGTCTGGATGAATGGAACCAGTAGGAAACATATGGACACTTTGTTGATGTGTAACATTATTGCTTTAATTGGTTTCTTCTACATGCACATAGGTGACACTGTAGGTGTGAGTATAAATCTGTGTGACTATGTGTAGTTAAGTAACTTGAAAAAAGGCCATGTTTGGGCCTGAAACATTGTTCTTTGTCTAAGAGCTAAGCAATTATACAAATAAAGGCTTTTTAGACTTAGTTACATTGATGGTGTTGAGACTTTACTTGTCAAATACATAAGGACTTGCATAGAACTGGCTCCGTTGCTCTATGGTAAGGGAGCAATGGTCTTGTAAACCAGGAGTCGCAAGTTCATTTGAGCTTATGAAACAATAGTGTCATTATGAAACAGACAATTAGGAATACAAGTAGTTCTTGAAACTGTAAGCCCATGTACGTAACATATCAAAATAAAAGCACTAAAAGTCATTTACCATACTTTGTCTTTGTGAACATTGGTGCTATTAGGCGAGGGACAGACATTTCCAAAATCCGCCTGCTGAAAACTGGAGGGTGATTTCAGACTCGCACCACAAGCCGTATCCACTTCTTCTTTCACATATGGAACTCTTGTGTTGATGCCAGTGTGAACACATATGGCGGATTATGGTGAGACTTTGCATTTTACCCCAAAATCTGCAGTGATTATTTGTGCCGGAGCTAACACAAGGGTTCTGAATGAAAAGGAAGAAGATACTGTTTGAGGTTCTTAGCAGGCTGATTTTGGCCCTTCTGGCCCTAGCCTAAAAGCATGGAGATACCAGGCATGAAGGTATGTTCAGTGTATGATACACACTCAACATACACTACACGTAGTAGCTGCAATGCATTACAAAAGCATAGATCTATGTAGAAAACATAAACATTAAGTTATTTTGATAATTTACAAAAACTCTTTAAGAAAGCAAGTAGATTTAAGGTGTTATTTTATGGTTAGATTCCTTTAAGACCATACATGATGGCAAATGTAAGTAATCTGATCCGCTTATAGAACAAACACTTGTGGAAGGAAATATGGAGATTGAACCCGGGGCCACATACATGAAAAGCATGCGCTCTACCACTGAGCTACATCCCCTTCCTGTCATGCATGGAGGTGATCAAATGCTGTGCCAATATATATGTACGTTTTTTTTTCTCTCTTCTGAAATGTCCCTGGGTCACTTTACAGTGACTACTCCACTCAAGTAATGTATTGTAAAAAAGTAAACTACTGTGCAGGGGCATAGGTTAAGAGGAAAAGCATGGAACTACCCAGGACACACAAAAAACTGAGGGGTGTTTAGAAGGATGTGGTAAGGAGAAAAAGAGGAGAGAAATGCTTTTGGATATGGTTATTACAGACTAAACAACCTAGAGGGTTAAACGAAGAGTTCAATATGTTTTGCTATTTATAATGTTTCTAACTGTATTGAATTGTTGCAATATTTGTCTAACATCCAGATATATGTTTTTTAGATTTTTTCAATCAACAGGATTCTATCCAGGGACAGTTCCTTGAAAGAGGAAGATAGTTCTTTATCCTTTGGAAAACTATTATAATGTTTGTTATGCTTTAATGGTTATGAATATGGACTCTTTCTAGCAATGGTTATTTTATTATTGATTTTTTACTATTTGCCAGCATTTCAACACAAAGGGAAGAAGAACTCACATCCCTTAAATTGGGAAAATGACTTTAATTTAAAGGACTCTATTAATTGGACTCTTTTAAAATAGACTTTTTCTTTTGCATTGGATCTCACTAATTTTGTACAGGGAGGGGTGGAATTTCACTTGTTACATTTTTGGGTTATATAATGCTCATTAAAGTGCAGTTGTGCATCTCTGATGAAGGGACCAGCCCCCAAAATGTTACACTTGACTTGAATAAAAGTGCAGGGGTTCACCCCACTTAAATAGTCTTTTTGGTACATTGTTTCCTGATAGATTGGGAGAGGCTCCGACCTCTCTAAACCAGCACCAGGCGTCCTTTCATGAGAGGCTGGGAGAAAGATGATATTGGTTGTTTCAAAGTACCAAGGACACAGCCAGTTAGGCCAAGATTCCCACTAACCCCACCCACTTTGCTCAATATCCTCCCGATTCAGGGTCCTCAGTTGAGAAATGAGTACAATTATGAACTACACAGTCTGTAGTAGTGCTAAACCTAAAGCAATTGGACATTAGGAGATATGAAAGCAATCACATAAACATATCATTGTATAATATACTCGCACATGCACACTTGAATGCAAACTCCCTTTCCTTCTGATATGTAGCCATTTACCCTGTATGTTGTTCAAAATTCTAAAACATCTATAATTCAGGATTTTAGAAAAGTAGCATTTCTGGGGAACTCTCTCATGTGTGATGAAAATACTATTCCCTATAGACTGCTTAAGGTTCCAGCAAGATTTGAACTCAGATCGCTGGATTCAAAGTCCAGAGTGCTAACCATTACACCATGGAACCACCTATATCCCCCTCTATAAATAATAGCAAGATCTCTGAACCCAAAATGTCACTTGACATCATCTTGAAAATAGGTTTTTGTTTATAAATGATTCCTAATGAATGACAAACTTTTTGCATCCTTTAAAAATCAAATATTACGCTTTTATTCTCGCCATAACTTATCTCATTAACATTAAAGGGGTAGCTCACCTTTACTGAAAACCAAATGCAAAGTTGCCTGGAACAGGGAATTAAGTTAAAGGTAAATCACCCCTTTAACTGAAATAACCTATGAACACAACTGTGAAGGGTCATAGATCAGCATAGCACAGGCAGACCTCGTGGCGCAACGGTAGCGCGTCTGACTCCAGATCAGAAGGTTGCGTGTTCAAATCACGTCGGGGTCATCACTTTTTTTTAAAAAAAAAAGTCGGTGTTCAATTTGATTATAAAGAGCAATATTGTAACTTACTCATTTGTATTCATTTAAATTAACTGTGACTATAGCTATATAGATATCAAGCGGTTAAACTGTTCAAGTATCCCCTTTCTTTGCACAAAATAGGGGTACTGTCTGCCGGAGTATATGCTCTGCCAGGGATCTTTACAGCTGAAGAACAAAGCAAGGCATACAAAGTCAAAACTTTGAAACAAAAATGTTTTTTTGATTTTTTTTGCAATGGCAAAATCTGCAGATCTAAAGGCTCCATAGCTCGGGATTAAAAGTGGCTTTGTAAACCAGGGGTTAAATCTTGCTAGAGTCTGTATTTAATCTTGTTAGTTATTTGTCTTTAAGAATTTAGATACAAGAGGATCATATCATAGCAACTGTTTACTCACTTACTGTTTACCCACTTATTCATAAGTGGTGGTGTCTGCCCTCTTGTGTCACAAGCAAACAAGTGTTCCAGTAGATGTTATCCCTTGAAAAATGTAGAAAAGTTTGATGCTAGCACCTACTTATTCATGTCGGTGTTAGCTGAATCTCAAAGTGTGATCCAGCAACAATGGTACCATAAATCTCATTGAGACGTGTTAATTTTTCAAGTGATGTCATTCTTCCATCATTGTTCAATCTTAATTTTTCTTTTGAACTGCCATGAAACAAAATGCTGAAACTGACGTGACATTTAGTGCAAACGAAGAGCCCCCTCTCCATGAAGGTTCTGCTCAGAACATCAGCTTGATGATTCCAGACTCCATCAATTTGAACGGCTGAAATAACCAGGAGAAAATTCTTGTCTCACCTCTTGTGGTGAGACAAGAGGTGAGTTCCCCCTTGTTTCTTGATATAAGATACCACTGACACATTGTCTGACTTTATCTCTACTGCCGTACCCAGAAGTCCTGGCTTGATGACCTTCAAAGCCTCCCGGATAGCCCTTAACTCCAACACATTGGATGGCAGATGCGAGAGATCTGAACTCTACCAACCTTAGACTGATATGTCCTTCACATGAGCTCCCCAGCCCTGACCTGTTGTGTCCGTAAATGTTCTGGGATGTGGAAAGCCCAAATGGAAGCCACTAGAATTGAACATGTTGCCCCTGCCAGGCAAACCTGAGATACTGCTGATGCTTCCTTGCAACTGCTATTTGGAGATATGCATCCTTCAGATTGAGGGATGCTAGCAAATCTCCTGGATGAACTGCTGCTTTTATAGTGTTCAAAGATTCCATCTTGAACTTATGAGTCTTTTCGTTGAATCCGACCACCCATTTGGCCTCCATTCTGATCCCATCATTGGGCCTTAGGGCCCACGATCGGATCAGCCCGATATGCCCACTTCAATGTTTGCATATCGGGAAGAGATAAGCATTTGGTGACATCGCCAAAAGGGTGGATCTCCCTGTGTATAGCCACCTTTTAGAGGCACATGCTTGATGGTACCCTTGATAAGGAGCTTTGAAACATATTCCTGAAATAATCTTGAAAGAATGAAATCATCTGTTCTGGGTCTTTTTAAGAATTCTAAATGGTATCCATCTGCAATTATGGAAAGGACCCTGTCATGTCTATAAAATAGATAAAGACTGTCCAATTTATATGACAGCCATAGCTATAACTGTGCTATTTGCATAGTCACCATGTCATTATATGAACATTGAACGAACACCCTATGCTAAACCAATCAATTTATAGACTGAGGCTTGGCTTGGAAGTAGAGTGCCTAATAGGAGAGCCGTGAGGACTATATATATCTCACATCAAATTTAAATACAGTGCTTCTCCTTTGCTTCTTTAAAAATGGCCCTCCACCTTAAGCAAGTATAAGCTATATACAGAACAAGCAGATACATCTCAGACTCTGGCGTATAACTAAAGGCTTATAGCTGGCTCCATAGCTCAGTGGTTAGAGCACTGCGAGTAAAATTCTTGCTGGGGCCTACTGTTTGTTTGTGTTATTAATCATTGATCTTTCATACCTAAGGTACAACAGTGTCATTATGAAACATACACACAACAGTAAGAATTAGGAATACAAGTAGTTCTTTGAAATTTTGACTGTAAGCCCATGTATGTAAGGTATCTAAATAAAAGCACTAAACATCCTTTGTCTGTAGGGACAGACGGGGCCACAATCTGCCTGCTGAAAACTGCAGGCTGATTTCAGCCCCTCACTGTGAGCAGTATTCTCTTCTTTCACATATGGAACTTTTGTGTTGACTCCAGTGCAAACACACATGGTGAATTTTGGGGAAAAAATTTGAGACTTTGTGCCAGAACCAATACAAAGGTTCAGGACGCAAAAGAAGAAGATACCACTTGGGCAGAGGATCTGAAATTGACCTATGGTTTTCAGTAGGCTGATTTTGGCCCTTCTAGCCCTACCCTAAAAGCATGGAGATGCCATGCATGAAGGTATGTTCGGTGCATGATACACACTACACATAAACTATACTTAGTAGCGTCAATGCATTAGAAAAGCATAGGTATATATACAGATCATAAACACATTTTGATAATTTACAAAGTTTCTTTAAGAAAGAATGCACATTTAAGATGTTATTTTATGGTAAGATTCCCTTTAGACCATGCATGATTAAAGGGATACTGTAATCGGAAAACATGTTTTTTTCAAAACGCATCAGTTAATAGTGCTACTCCAGCAGAATTCTGCACTGAAATCCATTTCTCAAAAGAGCAAACAGATTTTTTTATATTCAATTTTGAATAGGGGCTAGACATTTTGTCAATTTCCCAGCTGCCCCCAGTCATGTGACTTGTGCCTGCACTTTAGGAGAGAAATGCTTTCTGGCAGGCTGCTGTTTTTCCTTCTCAGTGTAACTGATAGCACATAACAGATAAGCCCTGTCCAATACAATGGGGTTTTAAAAACTTTTAAAGTTACACAAATCAGAATTTTGATAAATAGGACTCTTTATCTTTTCCCCCACTATTTTTAACCCAGATGCCGTATCTTGTGTCTAGTATAATATACTGTCACATCTATTCAACAGATAAAGAATGTCCAATTTATATGACATCTATAGCTATATGATTTTTGCTGTAAATAGAAAACTGCAAGGAGCAATATTTGGCCTCCTGTTGCCCCTACAAAGGGCCCAATGCATATGGACATATGGGAAGAGGCATGTGTCCACAAAATGTATGAGATTAACTGGTACACCTCAAATTCAGACAGTATGCTCCTGCACACACCTTTCGCTACTCTTAACGAGTTGGGTGCACCTCCCCCAATGCAATGTCCTTCCACAATTGGAAATACTTATAGAGATCTGAGATTGGCAGCACACCATACTTTCATTAAAAAGCCTTTAGCAGGGCAACAGTAACTCCTGCATTGTTCATACCTGATTCGAGTTTGTACTCCAAATGCCTTTGGAGCCTTTGAGGAAGTCCAGAGTGACGAAACTCATCAGGCGGGGCTTTGTGATGTCGTCCAGGGTACTCCCAGGGAGAAACACGCTGCAAGGAGAAAGTTATGCCGGTACGAGAATCTGAACCATAATGCAGCGAACTGGGATCTGGATCTGGCATTTTTCTATTTTATGTGAGTGTTATTTTAAAGTTATTTGAGATATATTAAAGTTTTTTATATTATATGAAGTACATTGTTCCTAGAAAACCTGTAGCTAAGATAAGATACAATTTTTAAATATTTGTTTGAAAAGCATACAGACATATTAACATTTGTAAGTACCCACTTTCCCCTGGTGTTACAGTATTAAATGCTACCTGAGAAAGGAGAAGCTATCCCTAGCTCACAGTCTCATTAAAGAGACTATTGGTGATTGAGGGAGTGGGTTTCACATGTGACCAATTAAGATAAAAGTGGGAGGGCTGGGCTGAGCATGGAGGGAGGGAAGGCTGGACTGAGCACGGAGGGCTGGGCTGAGCACGGAGGGAGGGCTGGGCTGAGCACGGAGGGAGGGCTGGGCTGAGCACGGAGGTAGCTCTGGGCTGAGCACGAAGGTAGCTCTGGGCTGAGCACGGAGGGAGGGCTGAGCACGGAGGGAGGGCTGAGCATGGAGGGAGGGCTGAGCACAGAGGAAGGAAGGGCTGGGCTGAGCATGAGTGTTGGGCTGGGCTGAGCATTGAGGAAAGGCTGGCTACGGAGGGAGGGCTGAGCACAGAGGGGGGGCTGGGCTGAGCATGGAGGAAGGGCTGAGCACGGAGGGGGGAAGGGCTGAGCACGGAGGGAGGGATGGGTTAAGCACTGAGCTAGGGCTGGGCTGAGCATAGATGGAGGGCTGGACTGAGCACAGAGGGAGGGCTGAGCATGGGGGGAGGGCTGGGCTGAGCACAGAAGGAGGGAGGGCTGAGCACGGAGGGAGGGATGAGCATGCAGGAAGGGAGGAAAGAGCTGAGCACTGATGTAGGGCTGGGCTGAGCATGGAGGGAAAGAAGGCCTGGGCTGAGCATGGATGGAGGCCTGGGCTTAGCACTGAGGTAGGGCTGGGCTGAGCACAGAAGGAGGACTGATCATGGAGGAAGTGCTGGGCTGAGCACAGAAGGAGGGAGGGTTGAGCATAGAGGGAGGGCTGAGCATGGAGGAAGGGAGGGCTGGGTTGAGCACTGATGTAGGACTGGGCTGAGCATGGAGGGAAAGAAGGCCTGGGCTGAGCATGGAGGGAGGACTGAGCTCAGAGATAGGGCTGTGCTGAGCATGTAGTGATGGCTGAGTGCTAAGGAAGGGAGGGCTGGGCTGAGCACAGAAGCTGGACAGCATTGCTTTTTAGACCATACATGAATGGTATGTTTTGCTTGGTGGCCCAGAATATAGATAGAACATTTATTGTGTATAGTAAGGTAAACAGTTAACAGTACTAATCAAACATTAATATGAAATCCACTAAACAAACAGAATGTGTGACAGCAATTCTCTTGAAAGTATCAGGAAAATTAAAAACAGTTGCACAATCACAGCTTTTACAATGTGGATTTCCTACACTAGAACCTATTGGATAAAACACTTTTTATATCTATATAGGGTCATTTTCTCAGAGTTTAATTTAGCATTAAAGAACTCCCATGTAAATGGATTAACTACATAAAAATCTTGCCCCGTCTGGGTTTCTCGAAAGAGAAAGTGCAAAGAGTGAAACACATAGAAATTTGTTCTCTGAAAGATTAGGCACGGTGACACAGGACTCAACGTTTGGCTGACACCATACCAAACTACTCACATCAGGGAATGGAGAAACGGAGCTCCCTTCTTTTAAATTTTAACTTATAGAGTAATATTTTTATACAATAGTATAGCAATGCGTGCTTTATAATTTGATCAACTTTTCTTGGCATGGAACAGACTCCGTGTGAGTAGTCTGGTGCTCTTTAATGCTAAATAATTATGGATGAAAAGTTGGAGATGCCGGGGATTGAACCCGGGGCCTCATACATGCAAAGCATGCGCTCTACCACTGAGCTACATCCCCACCTGTGTAAATGTTAGATTAGCAAACATTGTAACAATATATTTTTACATCTGCTTCTTTTTATCTCTTCTGAAACTTACTTTGATAATGGCATTGCTTTCTTGTAGAATCTTTATGTAGACTAATCCACTTCTACTAATATTTTATAAAAATAATCACTGTTGTAAAGGGGCATAGGAGGGTACTTAATCTTGGGACCTTGTGGCGCAAAGGTAGCGCGTCTGACTCATGATCAGAAGGTTGTGTGTTCAAATCACGTTAGGGTCACTTATTTTCAAACAATTTAGTCATGTTGAAAATATATTTCAAATGGGGTTCGCATCCTCCTTTAATTTTTTATTATTCCTGTATATAATGGGGTGATAATCATAGACTAAGAAGTGGCAATTGATGATAAATAATCTTATCAATGTGCTTTAGAAGGTCTTTTTCTGCTTCAGTTTAGTACACATTCATTGATAACGTATCCTTGAAAATCAAAAAATATTATAGCAGGCTGAAAAACAGTTTGCACACCTGTAGGACTTCGTGGTGCAATGGTAGCACGTCTTACTCCCGATCAAAAGGTTGCGTGTTCAAATCACGTTGGGGTCACTAACTTTTTAAAAACAATTTATATATTGTTTGATAATGCATTTCTAATGGGCTTTTCATCCTCCTACAATATTCTATTATTCTTATATATGAAGGGGAGACAAACACATATTAAGGAATAGCAATGGATGTTGAATAATCTGATCAATTCAAGTTTTGAATAACTTTTCATTGCATGGAACAGACTCCATGTATGGGTGATAGAACCCATACCCCCTGACATTTGGGTTTACAAAAATGGATCTACCTAGGACACAGGCAGTCCAATACATTCTCCTAATTCATGTTAAGACCACCATTTTCCCTTTATTCTGGGTCTACAATTCAGAAATCTGTACCATTAGAAGGTATGCAGTCTCTACTAAGGTGGCTTTACACAGGCAAATTTAAGATGCCGATTCAGGCCCTCTTTAGACTGATTAGGCAGATTATCTGCCTGTGTATAAAGGTGGCCATACAATATAAGATCCGCTCGTTTGGCAAGGTCACTAACTGCTGGACGATATCAGATGAATCTGAACGTTCAGCCCTGGGGCCGGACTATCGGATTACAATACTACAAATGGGCTCCAACGGGTCACAGGACTGCATCAACTAGCCGATGCAGTCCTGGATCGTATAAAAAAATCATACTTGACCAATCGATATCTGGCCGATTTTTGGCCTGATATCGATCAGGAGGACCCGTCGGGAGCCCCCACACATGGGCAGATAAGCTGCCAAATCGGTCTAAAGGCCAGATATTGGCAGCTTCAATCTGCCCATTGAAGGGTTAACATGCCTACGTGCCGACCCTTGTAGGCCTCTGTACTTGTTTTTGCTGGCTGCCAGGAGTTGATTTAGACAACAGGTATGAACAATAATAGCAGGTTTGACACGAGTAAGAAACTATAAAAATAGGTCTTCCCGTGTCCCGGAGTTGATCAGTCTCCGTCCCGTCCTCTATTGGTCGACCTGTGTCCTTTGTATCGGCTGATGAGCAGTCATAACCTGCAGCCTCACTATGGGCATCAAAATTGATAAGGACACAAACAGTCCTGAAGATATCTATTCCCGTCCTAATTAGATTATGGGTGTTCACCAGAAGAACCATACTGACACAAGATGTTCAGTATAGAAAAAGCTTCTCCCCATCCTGCTATTTTATCTACCTATGGGTCTACATAAAATCCCCCTGTGGGGCTACACCTATACACATATTCTTTACACATTTCTCCGTAGACATTTAGAACCTTTACTTCCAATGATGGAAAAATTTCACAGAATTACAGAATAAATAGGTTGAAATGAATCAGGAGCTAGATGAAGCTGTCTTGAGATCAGAGGTCCCGACAAAACTTTTATCCATTTCCGAGATAAGTCCTATTATTGCAACAATTTTTAGATAATTGCTAAATATAGTACAAGAAAGCTTAGTAAGGGTAGGCTGTTTTGGGATGGAAGGTCCCTACAAATCCTGACACCTTAGTTCAGCGGTAATCCTTAATCTTGCAGAATATTTAGGATTCAGTTAATGACAAAAACACTTACCGATATAACAAGACAATTATGACATGAATTTACAGGTTTCACCATTAATGGGTGGTGGCAATTTCTTTGAATTTTTTTGTCACCCATTTAAAATAAAACACGCTGTTTGCTTGCACCAAATAAGTAGTGAGTTTCTTAGTGAGAAAAGAAAAAAAGGCCAAATAGAAATACTAAAATTAAATGTATGTAGTGTTACATGCAACTTTCAGAGTTCCTAAGGAAGACTGCTTATTTGAAAGAATACTATATAAGTGGTTATTACAACTTATATCCTAGATTTCAGAAATAATAAAAAAATACAGCCTGTCTCTGGATGGCAGAGCTCATGTGCACTAATAGTGATTTATAGGGAACGTGTGGTTTCTTCACTCAAATACTACTACTGAGCACAAGCAAGACGTCAAAAAGAAATAGAGTAAATCGATCGCAATAAATCAAGACAATTGACGGACTGTCTTGGGAGCAAGGGTCCCGACAAAACCTTCTCAACTCACAAAGGTATTTCTTAATAAAGCGCTCGTTTTACATGTAATTATACACAACAAAAATATGCCTTAAATACCTTGAAAAGTTGTTAGAACATACAAACAGTAAAAGACAGACACAGGCAACATGCAGTTGAATACAAGGCAGTGACGTTACAGCAGAAATCCGTTCCAGGAGTAACAATATATGAACCGGGATCCTAAAACTTGTGAAACCGGGAGTTTACCTAAAACTTGTGAAACCGGGAGTTTACCTAAAACTCCTTTGGAATCCCCCGTCAGGGATTTCCTTTATCTAACTTGAATCCCTCGTCAGGGATTTCTTTTGTCTCCCCTTTAAGCTTAAAGGAATAGTTCAGTGTGAAAATAAAAACTGTGTAAATAGATTGGCTGTGCAAAATAAAAAATGTTTCTAATATAGTTAGTTAGCCAAATATGTAATATATAAAGGCTGGAGTGAACAGTCTAATAAAACAGCCAGAATCCAACTTCCTGCTTTTCAACTCTCTAACTCTGAGTTAGTCAGCGACTTGAAGGGGGGCCACATGGTACATTTCTGTTCAGTGTGTTTGTAATTGATCCTCCGCATTCAGCTCAGATTTAAAAGCAACAGAAATGACCCATGTGCCCCCCCCCTAAAGTCTCTGATTGGTTACTGCCTGGTAACCAGGGTAACCAGTCAGTGTAAACCAAGAGAGCTGAAAAGCAGGAAGTAGTGTTCAGACTGATATGTTATACATCAAATCACTCCAGCCTTTATACATTACATTTTTGGCTAACTAACTATATTAGAAACATGTTTTATTTTGCACAGCCTATCTATTTACACAGTTTTTATTTTTACACTGAACAATTCCTTTAAGAATACAGCATTAAGCATATACGGATGGCAAGAAAAATATCATCTAAAAGACAGATGCTTTCTTACCTTTCCATGCCGCTTGCTGTAACCGCTTCTGACACCAGACTGAAGGGGACAACGAACCGACTGCTACTGGAACCTTTGGATTTCGTCTGACGAACAATGCCTAGTATTCCGGATCCGGGGAACTTGTTATTCTGATCCACTCGTTGGTGTTTCTTTGTGCAAGTTCCCCGGATCCGGAATACTAGGCATTGTTGGTCAGACGAAATCCAAAGGTTCCAGTAGCAGTCGGTTCGTTGTCCCCTTCACCCATGTATGGCCACCTAAGTCTCCTCAATAGACCAACCCAGCCAATATCTGGCCGAAAATTGTCACATGATTTCTGATGGCAGCCATGTTTGGGAGTCATTGTGGTAGTAGTTGCTAGGAATCACTGTGCTATTTGTTACTAAAGGTCATGGAGTCATTATGTACAGTGAACGACCTATGCTAAACCAGTCCAATTAGAGACTGAGGTTCAGAAGCAGAGCTCCAGACAGGAGAACCACAGGGTTTTTTTTTACATATCACATCAAATATCAGATTTAAATGCAGTGCTCCTTCATTGCCACTTGCAGGATACTAACACAACAATGACAAACACAACTTTCTTAATTGAGAGCTATTGCACAAATGAATATTTAATATACTATTCATCACACTAAAATAGACATTTTCTAAATATAATCAATTTGAAATTCTGACACATTTCTGAAAGAATCAAGTTATTCTTCACTCTTTTACAATCATCATTTGATTATTTTCATTCTGTCTATGCAGGAGTTGGGAGTCTGATTTTGAATAACAGTATATCTAATACAGACTTTGGGGGGGGGACTCTTTTTCCCTAGAATATGTATTACAGGTCACACTTTAAAATCACCAGAAATCGTGTTCCCCTGCATGCAAGATTTGCACCAAATTCTATTATTTTGTTTCATATTGTTTATGCTGGAGTTGGTTATTTGAGGGAGATCTAATACATCTGCTTGGAAAAGGGTCTGTAAAAGATCTATTGGATCTAACAATGAAAATCTGACACCCAACTAATATTTAGATGTTTTTTTCAGTATGACGATTATATTATATTTTCATTTTCGCGATAGTTCTCCTTTACGGATTGGGATTTGTACTCACAAATGTTGATGTATCTATCTAACCACTGCATCATTTTAAAAAGTCAAGTGGCTACATCTCAGATCAGAGGAATGAACATATTAACATCTTTGAAAAAGTACAATTAAGGGAAGTAGAAAAATTTTGGGAGCAAGATTTGAATATAATCTCAATAAAGAGAAATTCAGCAGAAAGCTAAAAAGTCCTTTATTATTAAAAGGGATGTGAGCATTGTTATAATGGACAAATCAGCATAGCTGAAAGGGAATGTTCACCTTTTTCACCTATTATTTGAAAATGAATAGATAATCCCATAGGACAATATTTAGTAGTATCGTTACTGCACATGAAAAGAAAGTGCTGAATAGAACTCTAGGTTCCCTCTCTCTGTTAGCCAGGGTACCTTCCCCCCAGGCACTGAACATGTAAGTGATTATTTCCAATGCAAGCTTTTCAAATGTTTTTGAGCTTGTAAACTTGAAATTGAGGTATTTGAGTTTTTTCCACGATTTTATGCAATAAATTATTTTATGTTTGTGTATTTTTAATAAAGAAACTAACTTTCTAGTATTGGCCTCTTAGGATTTCTTATACCTTAGTTGGGATCAAGAACATGGTACCATTTCATTATTATAGAGAAAAGGAAATCATTTATATGTGTTAATTATTTGATTATAATGGAGTATTGGGTAGACAGTCTTTCTTTAATTTGGAGCTTTCTAGATAACGGGTTTCCAGATAAAGGATCCTATACCTGATTAAAATAATGTCACATCTATTCATTAATGTCCAGTTTATATTAAATGCCTGGCTATATGATTTTTGCTTTGAATAGGGAACCACTGCAAGACAGCAGGAGCATCTGTAATTTTTGGGCTCCTGTGGCCCCTACAAAGGACTCCATGCACATGGCCACATGGGCGAAACCATTTTGTATGAGGCATATGATTTCTGATGTTAACCCAGTTTGGGGTCATTGCAGTATAAGTTGTTAGGAATCACTCTGCTATTTGTTACTGAAGATCATGGTGACATTATTTGTGTATGAACAGTGAACACCCTATTTTAAGATGGCCATAGACGCAAAGATACTATTGGATTTTCAGACTGTGTATGGATTGTCCCGAAACCATGGTGATCATTCTTTCAGTCAATCAGACAGGTTAAAAGATTTATATAGACTACAGATAATATCTCTGTCAGGCCCAGAGTTGTGCCTTGTGAGTTCAATTCTCGCTGGGGCCTAAGGTTTTTACTCAATCAACAAGTCATCCTTAATATCTTAGATACAACAGTATCATACTGAAACAGACACACACAACTATGGCAATTACTAATAAATATAGCTCTTGTAAACGTCCACTGTTAGCCTATGTATGTAAAGTAAGGTATCAAAAAAAAAGGATTCTTCTAGCCATAGGTATTCAGATTTTATTCTATGTACGATGAAAATTCAGATCTTGATCATTCGTGTCAATGCCACAAATATTCAAATTTAAATTGTAGGTTTAAATAGGAAAAATAACAAATCAGATAGTGTTTGATTATTTACAAAGTTTCTTTAAGAAAGCATGTACCGTATAAACCCGAGTATAAGCCGAGTTTTTCAGCATCCAAAATGTGCTGAAAAAGTCTACATCGGCTTATACTCGGGTCAGCGGGCAGTAGCTGAGATTGCAGTCACTTTTAATCATTCCTATACCAACAGTTCACTTGGGGAGAGACTGCAATATCCCACAATGCCCTCTTTTGGTTAAATGAAAGAATAACAGTGTGCCCTCTGTTGGTTATATGAAAGAATAACAGTGACTGCAATATCACACAGCGCAATCTGTTGGTTATATGAAAGAATAACAGTGACTGCAATATCACACAGCACCCTCTGTTGGTTA
This sequence comes from Xenopus laevis, assembly GCF_017654675.1. Lineage (NCBI taxonomy): Eukaryota > Metazoa > Chordata > Amphibia > Anura > Pipidae > Xenopus > Xenopus laevis. The sequence goes on along the minus strand of NC_054377.1, from coordinate 25,171,608 downwards.
TATGAAAGAATAACAGTGACTGCAATATCACACAGCACCCTCTGTTGGTTATATGAAGGATTAACAGTGACTGCAATATCACACAGCACCCTCTGTTGGTTATATGAAAGAATAACAGTGACTGCAATATCACACAGAACCCTCTGTTGGTTATATGAAAGAATAACAGTGACTGCAATATCACACAGCACCCTCTGTTGGTTATATGAAAGAATAACAGTGACTGCAATATCACACAGTGCCCTCTGTTGGTTAGATGTAAGATTAACAGTGAATGCAATATCACACAGCACCCTCTGTTGGTTATATGAAAGAATAACAGTGACTGCAATATCACACAGCGCCCTATGTTGGTTATATGAAGGATTAACAGTGATGGCAATATCACACAGCACCCTCTGCACATGGTAGTGGGACAATGCACACAGTAATCCGTTTGGCAATTCTCTGTCACCATCAACTTTGCAAAGAAGTCCGGTTGATCGCTGGGGGGGTCGCTTTGGCAGAATGTGCGCTGCTGGGAGACAGGGCTGTAGTTATGTCTAGGCTTATACAAGAGTCAATACGTTTTCCCAGTTTTCGTAGGTAAAATTAGGTACCTCGGCTTTTACTCGGGTCGGCTTATACTCGAGTATATACGGTTCATTTAAGGTGTTATTTTACGGTTAGATTCACAGGGACCAGAGATCCAAACATTTTTTACCCGTGAGCCACAAAAAAGTTGGACAGCAACACAAGTTGCAAATTATGGGCTGTAATTGATTATAGGTAGTCCTTATGTGGACAATAGCCTACAGGAGGCTCTGTTTGGCTGTACACCTTGTTTGTATGCAACCTAAACTTTCTCCCAAACCAGGAATTCAAAAATAAGCACCTGTTTTGAGGTCACTGGGAGCAACATCCTAGGGGTTGGTGAGCATCATGTTGCTCATGAGCCACTGGTTAGGGATCACTGCTTTATACCATACAGGATTTGAACATTTTGTTTGGTAGCTCAGAAAATAGAGAGTATGTTTATTATGTATTGCATGGATAAGTGAGCACCTTCCATAAACTTATACTCATGTGATATATTGTGCAATCTATACAGTATTTTAACCATTGTGTTTTGCCATGAACACTGACACCTGCCAGGGATTAAACCCAGGGCCTCATACATGCAAAGCAAGTGCTACATCCCCTTCTGCTCAAACTTATTATGTGCAAATGTTGTACCTATTAAAAATTGAGGTTTTACTGTATTTATACATCTCTTCTGAAACATACTTTGATCATGGCATAGCTTTCTTGTAGAAACAATATGTTGACTATACACTTCAACTAATATTTTACAGGTATAACTACCGGAGACCTTGTGGTACAATGGTAGCGCGTCTGACTCCAGATAAAAAGCTTTTGTGTTCAAATCATGTCACTAATCTTTTCAAAACAATTTATATAATCATGTTGAAAAAATATTTCTCATCTTCCTTCAATATACTTTAATTCTTTATAAAAAGGTGATATAATCATATACTAAGGAATGGCAATGCGTGTTGAATATTCTAATCAATGGGTGTTTAGAAGAACTTGAATGGACTCCATGTATTTGTGATAGTAGAACCCATACCGCCTGACATTTGGGTTTTTAAAAATGGCTAGGACACAGCTATGTCAAGACGTCCTCCTGATTAATGCTAACCCCAATTTCCCAGCTGCTCCAAGTCATGTGACTTGTGCTCTGATAAACTTCAATCACTCTTTACTGCTGTACTGCAAGTTGGAGTGATATCACCCCCCTCCCTTCCCCCCCCCAGCAGCTAAACAAAAGAACAATGGGAAGGCAACGAGATGACAGCTCCCTAACACAAGGTAACAGATGCCTGGTAGATCTAAGAACAACACTCAATAGTAAAAACCCATGTCTCACTGAGACACATTCAGTTACATTGAGAAGGAAAAACAGCAGCCTGCCAGAAAGCATTTCTCCCCTAAAGTGCAGGCACAAGTCACATGACCAGGGGCAGCTGGGAGATTGACAAAATGTATAGCCCCATGTCAGATTTCAAAATTGAATATAAAAAAATCTGTTTGCTCTTTTGAGGAATGGATTTCAGTGTAGAATTCTGCTGGAGCAGCACTATTAACTGATTCATTTTGGAAAAAAAATTTTTTCCAGTGACAGTATCCCTTTAAATAGGATATTAGGCAGTTTGGTGAATGACAGGCAAATTGTTATATCATAACATTAAATGACATAACATAGTTTCTCCATGTGGAAAGAACATATGTTTTTTTTCCCCATATGACTTTAGGAGAACTTTTCTTTGATTGGAACAGACTCTGAATAATTACAGATGAAAACATGGAGATGCCAGGGATTGAACCCGGGGCCTCATACATGCAAAGCATGCGCTCTACCACTGAGCTACATCCCCTCCTGTGCAAACATATGATGAGCAAACCTTTTAACAATATAGTTCTACATCTGCTTCTTTTTATGTCTTCTGAAACATACTTTGATAATGGCATAGCTTTCTTGTAGAATCTTTATGTAGATTATTCCACTTTTATAAAAATAATCACTGCTGTGAAGGGACATAGGAGCCTTTGTTAGCATGTGACCTTGTGTTGCAACGGTAGCGCGTATGACTCCAGATCAGAAGGTTGCGTGTTCAAATCACGTAGGGATCACTTCTTTTTTCAAACAATTTAGTCATGTTGAAAATATATTTCTAATGGGGTTCACATCCTCCTTTAATATTCCATTATTATTGTATGTAATCGGGTGATAATCATATACTAAGGAATGGCAATTGCTTTTGGATATTTTTCTGCTTTCGTTTAGGGTTAGTTCACACGAGGAGATTCGGGGAGATTTTGTCACCTGGTAATTAATAGCCTCTTCTTCAGGGCGACAATCTCCCCAAACTGCCTTTGCGTGTCTTCCCATCCACTATAATGAAACGTTGCCTGCGCTAAAGCACACGTGGCGCTTTGTTTTCTGAAGTCGCCCGAAGTTTCCTCGTGAGGCAACTTTGGGTGACTTCGGAAAACGCAGTGCCGCGTGTGCTTTAGCACAGGTAACTTTTCACCATAGCGGGTGGGAAGATACGCAAAGGCAGTTTGAGGAGATTGTCGCCCCAAATCTCCTCATGTGAATTAACCCTTAGTACACATTCATTGATAATATATCTTTGAAAATTTCATAGAATTACAGCAGGCCAAAAAAAGGATAACACAAAAACACAAAAACACAAAAAAATGCACACTTTTTTAATCCTACTACATGTAGGACCTCGTGGCGCAATGGTAGCGCGTCTGACTCCAGATCAGAAGGTTGTGTGTTCAAATCACGTTGGGGTCACGGAATCTTTAAAAACAATTTATATAGCCATGTTGATAATGCATTTCTTATGGGTTTTTCATCCTCCTACAATATTCTATTATTCTTATATATAAAGGGGAGACAAACATATACTAAGCAACAGCAATGGATGTTGAATAATCTGATCAATTCAAGTTTTGAATAACGTTTCATTTCATGGAACAAACTCCATGTATGGGTGATAGAACCCATACCCCCTGACATTTGGGTTTATAAAAATGGATCTACCTAGGACACAGGCAGCAATACATTCCCCTAATTCATGTTAAGTGCACCATTTTCCCTTTATTCTGGGTCTTCAATTCAGGAATCAGTACCATTAGAAGGTATGCAGTCTCTACTAAGGTGGCTTTACACAGGCAAATTTAAGCTGCTGATTCAGGCCCTCTTTAAACTGATTTGGCAGATTATCTGCCTGTGTATAAGTCTCCTCAATAGACCAACCCAACCAATATCTGGCCGGAAATTGTCATATGATTTCTGATGGCAGCCATGTTTGGGAGTCATTGTGGTATTAGTTGCTAGGAATCACTGTGCTATTTGATAAAGGTCATGGAGTCATTATGAACAGTGAACGACCTATGCTTCAGTGGTTCCTATGGGAAACACTGCAAGATAGCACCAGCTTTTTTGGGCTCCTGTGGCCCCTACAAAGGGCCCAATGCACATGGACATATGGGCGGAGGCACCAACCATTTTGTATGTGGCATATGATTTCTGATGGTAACCCAGTTTGGGGGTCATTTCTAAATGAAGCAGACATTGAACTGCTAAACAGCTGGATTTCAGCATAGAAAATGGCATTTATTCATACTTTTTGAAAAAACATGTAACTGTGATGGGTATATTAAGGGTTTCGGTGTTATCTGGGCCTCTTTATCAGACTCTTGGTTTGGAAGCCGGAGTTCCCCTTTAATGTTGATGCTGTAAAAGCATGGAGATACCTGGGATGAATGCCAAAGCATGCTACACACAGTACATACACTACACCAGTCATGCCCAACTAGTGACTCGCAAGCAATATGCTGCTCACTAAGCCATTGGATGTTACTCCCAGTGGCCTCAAAACAGGTGCTTATTTTTGAATTCTTGTCTTGAAGGGAGGTTTTGGTTGCATAGAAATGATGTGTACTGCCAAACAGAGCCTCCCCTAGGCTGCCAGTACACATTAGGGGCATTCAGGCAGGGCTTGGTGATGTCATCCAGGGTGCTCCCAGGGAGAAACACGCTGCAAGGAGAACATTATGCACTATAATGCAGCGAACTTTGATCTGGATCTGTAATTTCTCTATTTATCTGAGTGTTGTTTAAAAAATTATTTGAGATATATTAAAGTGTTTTACACTATATGAAGTACAATGTTCCTACAAAACCCGGAGCTCAGATTTGATAAAATTTTGAAATATTTGTTTGAAAAGCATACATATAAACGTTTGTAAATACCCACCTTCCCCTGGTGTCAAGGTATTAAATTCTACATGAGAAAGGAGAAGTTAGCCCCAGCTCACGGATTAAAGAGACTATTAGTGATGGGCGAATTTATTCACCAGGCGCAAATTTGCGGCAAATTTGCGCGATTCGCCGTCAGCGAATAAATTCGCGGTAAAAATTCGCCCACGTCCAAAAAAATTTTTCCGAAAAAACGGACGCCGGCGTCAAAAACGGGCGCCGGCGTCAAAAACGCAGTTTCGTGAATTTTTCACCGTTTCGCGAGTTTCACTAATTTTTTGGCGAAGCGAAACGGCGCAAATTCGCCCATCACTAGAGACTATTGGTGAATGAGGGAGTGGGTTTCACATGTGGCCAATTAAGATAAAAGTGGATCACAGAAAACAGTTGTAAAAATTGGTGAAAAAATACTACACTCAGTGACTGAATACTCTTTTCTAATTGGTTATGGTTGGAAACCACCCTAACCCACCTTAAAGCATAATCATTAATTAATTCTGTATGTTCTCGATAAATAAACGGTCTGTCCACCAATATGGTAGAACAGAACAAATAAGACTCCTGGTCTGCGTCTGTTCTCATGCATGCACTCTTCCTGCAGCTGATATCCCTTCTTGTACTTATGGAAGACCCAAACAATAACTACCCCAGGCCTGCACCCCCTGGGGCCCGGCATCAGAACTGGGTGGGGCAGAAGGAATTCTTCCCTTGATTTTGTAAGCAATTGCCTGCAACCATGAGGGAGGGAGAGCAGGCTAAGCACGGAGGGAGGACGGGGTATGGAGGGAGTACCGGAAGGCTGGGACTGAGCACAGAGGGAGTGATGGACTGAGCATGGAGGGAGGGCTGAGCATGGAGGGAGGGATGGGTTGAGCATGGAAGGAGGGCAAGGCTGAGCACACAGGAAGGGAGGGCTGGGCTGAGCACTGATTTAGGGCTGGGCTGAGAAAGGAGAGAAGGATGGCCTGGGCTGTGCATGGAAGGCTGGGCTGAGCACCGAGGGAGGGCTGGGCTAAGTACAGAGGGAGAGCTAGACTGAGCATGGAAGAAGGGCTGAGCATGGAAGAAGGGCTGAGCTGAGCATGGAGGGAGGGCTGGGCTGAGCATGGAGGGAGGGCTGGGCTAAGCATGGAGGGAGGGCTGGGCTAAGCATGGAGGGAGGGCTGGGCTGAGCATGGAGGGAGGGCTGGGCTGAGCATGGAGGGAGGGCTGGGCTGAGCATGGAGGGAGGGCTGGGCTGAGCATAGAAGGAGGGAGGGTTGAGCATAGAGGAAAGGAGGCCTGGGATGAGCACTGATGTAGGGCTGGGCTGAACATGGTGGGAAGGAAGGCCTGGGCTGAGCATGGAGGGAGGACTGAGCTCAGAGATAGGGCTGGGCTGAGCATGGAGGGATGGCTGAGTGCTAAGGAAGGGAGGGCTGGGCTGAGCACAGAAGCTGGACAGCACTGCTTTAGACCATACATGATTGGTATGTTTCGCTTGGTAGCCCAGAAAATAGAGAGAACATTTATTGTGTATAGTTAGGTAAACAGTTAACAGTACTAATCAAACATGACTATGAAATCCACTAAACAAACAGAATATGTGACAGTAATTCTCTTGAAAGTATCAGGAAAATTAAAAACAGTTGCACAATCACAGCTTTTACAATGTGGATTTCCTACACATAGAACTTATTGGATTAAACACATTTTATATCTATATAGGGTCATTTTCTCAGAGTTTAATTTTGCATTAAAGAACCCGCATGTAAACAGTTTTCCTACATAAAAATCTTGCCCCGTCTGGGTTTCTTGAAAGAGAAAGTGCAAAGAGTGAAACACATAGAAGTTTGTTCTGCCCGGGTCTCATTGAAAGATTAGGTACGGTGACACAGGACACAACATTTGGGTGACACCATACCAAACTACCCACAGCAGGGAATGGAGAAGCGGAGCTCCCTTCTTTTAAATTTTAACTTATAGAGTAAGATTCTTACACAATAATATAGCAATGCATGCTGTGTAATTTGATCACGACTTTCGGAGAACTTTTCTTGGCATGGAGCAGACTCCATGTGAGTAGTCTGGTGCTCTTTTAGGCTAAATAATTAAGGAAGAAAAGATGGATATGCCAGGGATTGAACCTAGAGTGTTATTTATTCAAAGCATGCGCTCTACCACTGAGCTACATAACCACCTGTGCAAACATCAGATTAGCAAACCTTGTAACAATATATTACTACATCTGCTTCTTTTTATCTCTTCTGAAACTTACTTTGATAATGGCATAGCTTTCTTGTAGAATCTTTATGAAGACTATTAGACTTCTACTAATATTTTATAAAAATAATCACTGTTGTGAAGGCGCATAGGAGGATCTGTTATCTTGGGAACTCGAGGCGCAACGGTAGCACACCTAACTCCAGGTTCAATTTACGTCGGGGTCACTTATTTTCAAAAATTTAGTCATGTTGAAAATATATTTCTACTGGGGTTTGCATCCTCCTTCAATTATTCTTGTATATAATGGGGTGATAATCATATACAAAGAAATGGCAATTGATGTTGAATAATCTTATCAATGTGCTTTAGAAGGTCTTTTTCTGCTTTAGTTTAGTACACATTCATTGATAACTTATCCTTGAAAATCTAAAAATATTACAGCAGGCCGAAAATAAAGGATAAGGCTCACGTGGGACTTCGTGGCGCAACGGTAGCGTGTCTCATTCCAGATCAGAAGGTTGCGTGTTCAAATCACGTCGAGGTCACTAAAATTTTAAAAACAATTTATATAGCCATGTTGATAATGCATTTCTAATGGGTTTTTCATCCTCCTACAATATTCTATTATTTCTGTATATGCGGTAAAGGGGAGATAATCATATATACTAAGGAACAGCAATGGATGTTGAATAATCTGATTAATTCAAGTTTTGAATAACTTTTCATCGCATGGAACAGACTTCATGTATGGGTGATAGAGGTTTAGAACCCATACCCTCTGACATTTGGGTTTAGAAAAATGGATCTACCTAGGACACAGGCAGCCATTCTCCTAATTCTCCTGTGGTGTTTATACAAATGGCCTGTAGATGTCACTGTGCTCAAGACTTGTACTGTGCATACTTTCTATACAGCTTGTGGTGTTAGAGTTGCTTACTGTTGTCTAATGGCTGCATGAGTCTTCTAATAAAGCACTGTTATACTCTACTCATCTTCTCCTACCAAAACATAACACCACCCGTTTCCCTTTATTCTGGGTTTTCAATTCAGAAATCAGTACCATTAGAAGGTATGCAGTCTCTACTAAGGTGGCTTTACACAGGCAAATTTAAGATGGCGATTGGGGCCCTCTTCAGACTTAGGCAAACGAGTGGATCTTAACCCGATATGCCTACTAACGGCTGGGCGATATTGGATTAATCCGAATGTTCATCCCTGAGGCCGGACTATAGGATTACAATACTACAAATGGGCTCCGATGGGTCACAGGACTGCATCAACTAGCCGATGCAGTCCTGGATCGTACAAAAAATCAAACTTTACCATCAATATCTGGATCGGAAGGACCCGTCGGGAGCCCCCACACATGGGCAGATAAGGTTTCAAAATAATGGATGTTATACCTGAATAACATAATGTCACATCCATACATTAAAGGACAAGTAAAGCCTATAATTTCCTACCACGTATATAATTTGGGCACATCTCCCCCACCCAAATGGAATTATTTGTACTGCTTATACCCCTCCGTTTGCCAGTGTCATTACATTTCCCTAAAACAAATAGCAGCTTTCACCGGGGGGCCATTTTCCTTCAGACACATCATCAGTGCATTTATATCTGCAAACAGCACATATGCAATGTAAAGTTCATGCAATTAAAGAATGCAGGCTTACACAGGCAGACCTTACTATGACAACAAGTCCTGTTTAGATTGAACACTGTAATGGTTAATCTGAGCTCAGGAGATGGGTAAGGATTTAAAAATATGAGCAGACACTTAGAGCAGAGTTTCTATGGGAAACAGCAATGCCATCTCTTCATTGGCTGCTAGACTGGAGGGTGTGTTTATTAATCAGAGTTGAGAAGAACTGAGCATGCTCATCAGCCAACAGCCAAAGCAAATTCCTGAGGGAGGGGGCAGAGTGGGTTACAGGAGGAGAAATAATCCTAAAGGATTAAGGGGATGCTGCAGCCTTACTGTTAACCTTTGAACAACCAGAGTGGCAGTTATTCAAAAAGGCTGTTCACTGATTACATTTTTGCGTCGGGGGTTTACATGTCCTTTAATGTCCAGTTTATATGACTTGCATGGCTATATGATTTCAGCTTTGAATAGGGAACTACTGCAAGACAGCAGGAGCATCTGTTATTTTTGGGCTCCTGTGACCCCTACAAAGGGCCCAATGCACATGGACAGATGGGCGGAGGCACCAACCATTTTGTATGAGGCATATGATTTCTGATGGTAACCCAGTTTGGGGGTCATTGCAGTATAAGTTGTTAGGAATCACTCTGCTATTTGTTACTGAAGATCATGGTGACATTATTTGTGTATGGACAGTGAACACCCTATTTTAAGATCGCCATAGACGCAAAGATACTATCGGATTTTCAGATAATATCTCTATCAGGCCCAGATTTGTGTTGAGGCCACAAAGGCCTGGGCCTAGGGTGGCAAATTATTAGGGGCAGCAGGCCACCCAGCCGCTCTTTGAGGGGCACTGGGGACATGCAGCTCCCCAGTGGTCTGGCGCTAGGTTTGCCACCTTTTCTGGAAAAAATACCAGCCTTCCTATATATTTATCTTTTTTCCCTATTAAAAGCATTGGGATCAACCAACATGATCCGAATAGATAGATGGCAACCCTATGTGGTGATTTCGTGTGCCCACGGGGGGTAGTGTAGGCAGGCTTATTTTTGAATTTGTAGTTTGGGAGCAAGTTTTGTAGCATAAAAACTAAGTGCACAGCCAAACAGAGCCTCCTGTAGGTGCTAGGAACGTGCAGCCTAGGGGCGCCTGCCCAGGAAATCCTGTGCTGATCTCTGCCTATCTGATGATATCAATTGGAGACTGTTACTACTATTTGTAGCATAATTTTTGTATGATTGCTGCCTTTCAATAATGACCAGAGAATCATGTTATTTCTTGTCTTTACTACTTTATATTATCTAAATGGTTAATTGCAAGTTGGAAGACTGGCACAGACTATTGTTGGTCTGACGTTAGGCTATAATTTGTACATCTTAAACCGGAGTGCCTAACAGGAGAGACAAAGGAGACTTTATATATCTTACATCAATTTTAAATGCAGTGCTCCTCTTCCATTTTCAGAATGGCCCCACCTTTAGCAAATATTAGCTATATACACCACAATCAGATACATCTCAGACTCTGACATAGTCAACCCAGTATGTGGTTGGCTCCATAGCTCAGTGGTTAGAGCACTGGTCTTGTAAACCAGGGGTCGCGAGTTCAATTCTTGCTGGGGCCTATGGTTTTTACTCAATCAACAATTCATCCTTAATATCTTAGATACAACAGTATTATACTGAAACAGACACACACAACTATGAGAATTACTAATAAACATAGCTCTTGTAAACGTTCACTGTTAGCCTATGTATGTAAAGTAAGGCATCAAAAAAAAAAGGATTCATCTAGCCATAGGTATTCAGATTTTATTCTATGTACGATGAAAATTCAAATTGATCGTTCGTGTCAATGCCACAAATATTCAAATTTAAATTGTAGGTTTAAAGGACCAATAACGTCAAAAATTTTTATAAAAAAATTCGTTCTAATACAACGAAAAAAAAACACCAACACAAATTAAAATTTAAAATAGCAAAGCCTTGATTAAGAAATAACTTACAGAAACTCCACTTCTTGTCCTCTTCAGAAACGGCGAAAGGGCGACCATCCATCTGCAGCGCTTGATTTCTCCTCCTGGCTATACACTGACAGCGTGTCCTCTGCCCGATCGCCTTCTCCAGCTCTTCTTCATTCAGCAGCAGTAGGAAGGTGATGTCTCCCGCTCCTCCGCTCCAGGAATGCAGCCCTGACTGCCGACCCCGTGCCCACTCCGTCACTGAAAAAGAATGCGTCCAAGAAAGAACGCTTCCAGGCTGCATTCCTCCCCCTGAGTCTGAGTGCACAATGGATACCGATGCTGTTGCTGGGGAGGTAGGGGTTAGAGGCAGCTGTGGCCATCACTTCCCCCCTGCACACTGCTATCCACAGGTTTGGGGCTCGTCCTCCCCCGCAACAGCCTTTCAAGGCTCCTGCCCTCCTCTGCGCAGCCAAGCTCAGTCCAGCTAGTAGCGGATGCCGACAGTGTGGGACAGGAGAGCGAGCAGAGTTGTAGAAGGAAAGGTGGAAGCAGAACGTCTCCAGCAAATGTCATGTCCCGGCGAGTGACAGGCAGTGGTGCCACGAGAGACTGGGAGCGAGTAGGGATCGTTACTCTTGGAGAAAAGGAATCCTACGGGATTGTTGTTTTAACAGCAGCCTGGAAGCGTTCTTCCTTGGACGCATTCTTTTTCAGTGACGGAGTGGGCACGGGGTCGGCAGTCAGGGGCTGCATTCCTGGAGCGGGAGACATCACCTTCCTACTGCTGCTGCATGAATAAGAGCTGGAGAAGGCGATCGGGCAGAGGACACGCTGTCAGTGTATAGCCAGGAGGAGAAATCGAGCGCTGCAGATGGATGGTCGCCCTTTCGCCGTTTCTGAAGAGGACAGGAAGTGGAGTTTCTGTAAGTTATTTCTTAATAAAGGCTTTGCTATTTTAAATTTTAATTTGTGTTAGTGTTTTTTTTTCGTTGTATTAGAACGAATTTTTTTATAAAAATTTTTGGCGTTACTGGTCCTTTAAGTAGGAAAAATAGCAAATCAGATAGTGTTTGATTATTTACAAAGTTTCTTTAAGAAAGTATGCCAATTTAAGGTGTTATTTTATGGTTAGATTCACAGGGACCACAGATCCAAACATTTTTTTACCCGTGAGCCACAAAAAAGTTGGACAGCAACACAAGTTGCAAATTATGGGCTGTAATTGATTATAGGTAGTCCTTATGTGGACAATAACCTACAGGAGGTTCTGTTTGACTGTACACCTGGTTTGTATGCAACCTAAACTTTCTCCCAAACCAGGAATTCAAAAATAAGCACATGCTTTGAGGCCACTGGGAGCAACATCCTAGGGGTTGGTGAGCATCATGTTGCTCATGAGCCACTGGTTAGGGATAACTGCTTTATACCATACAGGATTTGAACATTTTGTTTGGTAGCTCAGAAAATAGAGAGAATGATTATTATGTATTGCATGGATAAGTGAGCACCTTCCATAAACTTATACTCATGTGCAATCTATACAGTATTTTAACCATCGTGTTTTGCCATTAACACTGACACCTGCCAGGGATTAAACCCAGGGCCTCATACATGCAAAGCAAGTGCTACATCCCCTTCTGCTCAAACTTATTATGTGCAAATGTTGTACCTATTAAAAATTGAGGTTTTACTGTATTTATACATCTCTTCTGAAACATACTTTGATCATGGCATAGCTTTCTTGTAGAAACAATATGTTGACTATACACTTCAACTAATATTTTGCGAGTATAACTACTGCAGACCCTGTGGTATAACGGTAGCATGTCTGACACCAGATAAGAATGTTTTGTGTTCAAATCATGTCGGGGTCACTAATCTTTTCAAAACAATTTATATAATCATGTTAAAAAAATATTTCTCATCTTCCTTCAATATACTATTATTCTTTATAAAAAGGTGATATAATCATATACTAAGGAATGGCAATGCGTGTTGAATATTCTAATCAATGGATGTTTAGAAGAACTTGAATGGACTCCATGTATTTGCGATAGTAGAACCCATACTGCCTGACATTTGGGTTTTTCAAAATGGCTAGGACACAGGCAGCTATGTCAAGAAGTTCTCCTGATTCATGCTAATCCCACCCTCTTCCCTCTATTAGGGGAATCAGCACCATATGCAGGTATGCAGTGTCTATTAAAGTGATTCTGTCATGATTTTATGGTGTACTTTTTAATTCTAAATAACAATATTTACATTACAAATAATTCACTTTAATATATACAGTTTTATTTCTGAACCAACAAACACATTTTTTTAGCTGTACACACAGCCATCTCTGATAATTTGCCTGATCATGTACTTTCAAAAAGTGCCAGACAGATTTGGTCAAAAATCAGCCAGATGTTGGCTGGGCAGGTCTTTTCAAAGTAGAAAAACCAGAGCTGTGGAGTCAGATTCAGAGTTGTGGAGTTGGAAGAAATTTTGGGTATCTGGAGTCGGAGTCGCCAAAAATGTACCGACTCCTAATAATAAAATCAGATTAAAGAGCTTCCCTGAAGGAAGATGTGGCACAGAATATATAAACAAGTTAATGTGTAGCCATGGGGGCAGCCATTCAAGCTGAAAAAAAAGTTAATAAAATGCACAGGTTACATAGCACATAACAGATAAGCCCTGTCCATTACAATGGGGTTTTATCTGTTATGTACCGACTCCACAGCCCTGAGAAAACCCATATTCTGTATATTGTGTCTAGCATAATATACTGTCACATCTATTCAACGGATAAAGAATGTCCAATTAATATGACATCCATAGCTATGTGATTTTTACTTTAAATAGAAAACTGCAAGACAGCAGGAGCAACATTTGGCCTCCTGTGGCCTTACAAAGGGCCTAATGTACATGGACATATGGGAAGAGGCATGTGTCCATAAAATGTATGAGATTAGCTGGTAAACCTCAAATTCAGACAGTATGCTCCTGCACACACCTTTCGCTACTCTTAACGAGTTGGGTGCACCTCCCCCAATGCAAAGTCCTTCCACAATTGGAAAGAAATTTGAGATTGGCAGCACTCCATACTTGCATTAAAAAGCCTTTACTCATTAGCAGGGCAATAGTAACTCCTGCTTTGTTCACACCTGATTTGAGTTTGTATTCCAAAAGCCTTTAGTGCCTTTGAGAAAGTCCAGAGTGACAAAACTCATCAGGAGGTGCTTGATTCCATCGTCCATGGTGCTCCCAAGCAGAAACACGCTGCAAGGAGAAAGTAATGCAATAAGTTACAACATAAGTGGATTGACATGTTATTCTGTATTTGATATTGTACCTGAGAAGGGAATGAGGATGGGCTAAGGACTATGTTCCCTTAAAATGATTCCTTCCCTCTATGAAGACCCGGAAGTCCACTTTGACATGATATTTATAATTTCCACTATTTGGATGCAATGTGTGTTTTGATCTTATTGATAACCCCTTCCAGCTAGACTGAGTTTAAAGTGTTTGGGATATAATTGCCCAAATAGTTAAACAGGATATTAGGCTGTTTGGTGAGTGACAGGCAAATTGTGATATGATAACATTAAATGACATAACATAGTTTCCCCATGTGGAAAGAATATATGTTGTTTCCCATATGACTTTAGAAGAACTTTTCTTTGATTGGAACAGACTCTGAATAATTACAAATGAAAACATGGAGATGCCGGGGATTGAACCCGGGGCCTCATACATGCAAAGCATGCGCTCTACCACTGAGCTACATCCCCTCCTGTGGTAATCTATGATGAGCAAACCTTTTAACAATATAGTTCTAAATCTGCTTCTTTTTATGTCTTCTGAAACATACTTTGATAATGGCATACCTTTCTTGTAGAATCTTTTTGTAAACTATTCCACTTTTATAAAAATAATCACTGCTGTGAAGGGGCATAGGAGCCTTGGTTAACTTGTGAACTCGTGGCGCAACGGTATCGCGTCTGACTCCACATCAGAAGGTTGCGAGTTTGAATCATGTCAGGGTCACTTTTTTTCAAAGAATTTATTCATGTTGAAAATATATTTCTAATGGCTTTCACATCCTTCTTTAATATTCTATTATTCTTGTATATAATCAGGTGATATTTATATACTAAGAAATGGCAATTGCTTTTGAATAATCTTAGAAGATATTTTTCTGCTTTAGTTTAGGGTTAGTTCACACGAGAAGATTCGGGGAGATTTTGTCGACTGGCGACTAATCACCTCTTCTTCTGGGCGACAATCTCCCCGAACTGCCTTCGCGTGTCTTCCCAGGCCAAAAATAGGATAACACAAAAAAACACAAAAACACAAAAAAATGGTAACACTTTTTTAACTATACCATATATAGGACCTCGTGGCGCAACGGTAGCGCGTCTGACTCCAGATCAGAAGGTTGCGTGTTCAAATCACGTCGGGGTCACTGAATTTTTAAAAACAATTTATATACAGTTTGATAATGCATTTCTAATGTGCTTTTCATCCTCCTACAATATTCTATTATTCTTATATATAAAGGGGAGACAAACATATACTAAAGAATAGCAATGGATGTTGAATAATCTGATCAATTTAAGTTTTGAATAACTTTTCATTGCATGGAACAGACTCCATGTATGGGTGTTAGAACCCATACCCCCTGACATTTGGGTTTACAAAAATGGATCTACCTATGGTGTACTTTTTAATTCTAAATAACAATATTTACATTTCAAATAATTCACTTTAATATATACAATTTTATTTCTGAACCAACAAACACATTTTTTTAGCTGTACACACAGCCATCTCTGAACAATTTGCCTGATCATGTACTTTCAAAAATTTGGTCAAATATCAGCCAGATGTTGGTTGGGCAGGTTTTTTCAAAGTAGAAAAACCACAGCTGTGGAGTCAGATTCAGAGTTGTGGGCTGAGAATGGAGGGAAGGATGGCCTGGGCTGAGCATGGAGGGCTGGGCTGAGCACCGAGGGAGGGCTGGGCTAAGTACTGAGGAAGGGCTGGGCTGAACACAGAGGGAGGGCTGGACTGAGCACGGAAGAAGGGCTAAGCATGGAAGGAGGAAGGGTTGAGCATAGAGGGAGGGAGGGCTGAGCATGGAGGAAGGGAGGGCTAAGCATGGAGGAAGGGAGGGCTGGGGTGAGCACTGATGTAGGGCTGGGCTGAGCATGGAGGGAAGGAAGGCCTGGACTGAGAATGGAGGGAGGGCTGAGCTCGGGATGAGCACAGAAGCTGGACAGCACTGCTTTAGACCATACATGATTGGTATGTTTTGCTTGGTAGCCCAGAATATAGAGAGAACATTTATTGTGTATAGTTGGGTAAACAGTTAACAGTACTAATCAAACATTAATATGAAATCCACTACACAAACAGAATATGTGACAGCAATTCTCTTGAAAGTATCAGGAAAATTAGAAACAGTTGCACAATCACAGCTTTTACAATGTGGATTTCCTACACATAGAACTTATTGGATAAAACACTTTTTATATCTATATAGGGTCATTTTCTCAGAGTTTAATTTAGAATTAAAGAACGCCCAGGTAAACAGTTTACCTACTTAAAAATCTTGCCCCGTCTGGGTTTCTCGAAAGAAAAAGTGCAAAGAGTGAAACACATAGAAGTTTGTTCTGCCCGGGTCTCATTGAAAGATTAGGTACGGTGACACAGGACTCAACATTTGGGTGACACCATACCAAACTACCCACAGCAGGGAGAAACGGACCTCCCTTCTTTTAAATTTTGACTTATAGAGTAAGATTCTTATAAAATAGTATAGCAATGCTTGCTGTGTAATTTGATCAACTTTTCTTGGCATGGAACTCCATGTGAGTAGTCTGGTGCTCTTTTATGCTAAATAATTATGGAAGAAAAGTTGGAGATGCCGGGGATTGAACCCGGGGCCTCATACATGCAAAGCATGCGCTCTACCACTGAGCTACATCCCCATCTGTATAACCTTTTGTTCAGCAAATGTTGTAACAATATATTTTTACATCAGCTTCTTTTTATCTCTTCTGAAACGTAAGCTCCCCATACGATTCTTTTTGCCGAACGACCGATTTTAGGGAAGCCCAACCAATCCTTCGAAATTATCGTGCGGTTAGTGGGATTCGAACGATCATACATCTTACGATTTTTCGGCCGACATCTGTCAGGAAATTGATCGGCCGGGTCAAAAAATCTTTGTCGGTCCCAGTGCAATCTATCTATGTTTGCAGGGCCAAGCAGGCAGCTCCCCTTGTTTTCCTGGCAAATTGGTCTCTTTAGTTGACGGTAAATTGTTACGATCGTACGATCGTTCTGAGAAGATTGTGGTCTCACGATCAGGATCTGATCTTTTAAAAATCAATGGCCAGCTTTACTTTGATAATGGAATAGCTTTTTTGTAGAATCTTTATGTAGACTATTCCACTTCTACTAATATTCTATAAAAATAATCACTTTTATGAAAGGGCATAGGATGTTCTATTATCTTGCGAACTCGTGGCGCAACGGTAGCACGCCTAATTCCAGATCAGAATGTTGTGTGTTCAAATCCTGTCGGGGTCACTTATTTTCAAACAATTTAGTCATGATGAAAATATATTACTGCTCCTTAAATATTCAATAATTCTTGTATATAATGGGGTGATAATCATATACTAAGAAATGGCAACGGATGTTGAATAATCTTATCAATGTGCTTTAGAAGGTCTTTTTCTGCTTTAGTTTAGTACACATTCATTGATAACGTATTCTTGAAAATCAAAAAATATTACAGCAGGCCGAAAAAAAGATAAGGCCTCAGTGTGACTTCGTGGCGCAACGGTAGCGCGTCTGACTCCAGATCAGAAGGTTGCGTGTGAAAATCACGTCAAGGTCACTAACATTTTAAAAACAATATATATAGCCATGTTGATAATGCATTTCTAATGTGTTTTTCATCCTCCTACAATATTCAATTAATTCTGTATATACGGTAAAGGGGAGATAATCATATACTAAGGAACAGCAATGGATGTTGAATAATCTGATCAATTCAAGTTTTGAATAACTTATCATTGCATGGAACAGACTTCATGTATGGGTGATAGAAGTTTAGAACTCATACCCTGACATTTGGGTTTAGAAAAATGGATCTACCTAGGACACAGGCAGCTCACGGTCATATTAAAGAGACTATTGGTGAATGAGGGAGTGGGTTTCACATGTGACCAATTAAGATAAAAGTAGGAGGGCTGAGCATGGAGGAAGGGAGTGATGGGATGAGCATGGAGGGTAGGAGGGCTGGGCTGAGAATGGAGGGAGGGCTGGGCTGAGCACGGAGGGGTGGAAGGCCTTTGCTGAGAAGGGAGGACTGGTCTGAGCACGGAGGTAGGGCTGAGCTGAGCATGAAAGAAAGGCTGGCTGTGGCTGCACGTCCTGCGCCAGGACCCGCCCCCCTCTAGTTCCATTTCTGTATGTTTTGCTTGGTAGCCCAGAATATAGAAAAAACATTTATTGTGTGTAGTTAGGTAAATAGTTAACAGTAGGGATGTAGCGAACGTCGGAAAAAAAGTTCGCGAACATATTCGCGAACTTGCGCAAAAATGCGAGCGGTTCGCGAACGGTTCGCGAACCCCATAGACTTCAATGGGAAGGCGAACTTTAACATCTAGAAAAGACATTTCTGGCCAGAAAAATGATTTTAAAGTTGTTTAAAGGGTGCAACGACCTGGACAGTGGCATGCCAGAGGGGGATCAAGGGCAAAAATGTATCTGAAAAATCTGCCTGTGTGTGCTTGGAAGAGATAGTGTAGGGGGAGAGCTGTTAGTGATTTCAGGGACAGATGATAGTAAGTTTGCTGGCTAGTAATCTGCTTGATACTGCTCTGTATTGGAGGGACAGAAGTCTGCAGGGATTTGAGGGACATTTTAGCTTAGGTAGCTTTGCTGGCTAGTAATCTACTGTTCTCTTTAAACAACTGCCATACGTTGACCTTGTAGGCATTGTTTGCCCAGTTTTTTTGGACGCAGCCACTGAAGCACAGTTGCCAGAAAAAATATGCCATATAAATGCTGAAAATAGTCATTTTTTGCCATATACGTTGAGTCAACGTATGGCAAAAAATGACTATTTTCAGCATTTATATGGCATATTTTTTCTGGCCTCTGTGCTTCAGTGGCTGCGGCCAAAAAAACTGGGCAAACAATGCCTACAAGGTCAACGTATACACTACTACAGCGGTGGATACGGATTACGTAAAATATATGAATGCTGCTTGAAAAAAAGTAACTCAAGTGGTTTTTCTAGAGACGATAATATTATCAATATTTAGACAAAATGTGAACAAGGTCACACAGCTAGATGGCGGGTTGAAGAAAACACTGTGCAAATAATGCCTACAAGGTCAACGTATACACTACTACAGCGGTGGATACGGATTACGTAAAATATATGAATGCTGCTTGAAAAAAGTGACTCCGGTGTTTTTTCTGGAGACGGTAATATTATGGATATTTAGACAGAATGGGAACAAGGTCACACAGCTCGATGGCGGGTTGAAGAAAACAGTGTGCAAATAATGCCTACAAGGCCAACGTATACACTACTACAGCGGTGGATACGGATTACGTAAAATATATGAATGCTGCTTGAAAAAAGTGACTCCGGTGTTTTTTCTGGAGACGGTAATATTATGGATATTTAGACAGAATGTGAACAAGGTCACACAGCTCGATGGCGGGTTGAAGAAAACAGTGTGCAAATAATGCCTACAAGGCCAACGTATACACTACTACAGCGGTGGATACGGATTACGTAAAATATATTATGGCTGCTTGAAAAAAGTGACTCCGGTGTTTTTTCTGGAGACGGTAATATTATGGATATTTAGACAGAATGTGAACAAGGTCACACAGCTCGATGGCGGGTTGAAGAAAACAGTGTGCAAATAATGCCTACAGGGCAAATAATGCCTAAAAGGTCAACTTATACACTACTACAGCGGTAGTAAAATAAAAAAAAGTAAAATAAAAAAAAATGAATATTAAAAAAAAAAAATTAAAGTTGGTGCTGCTGAACTACTAGGAGCAGCAGATTAGCACACCAGTCCCACTCCCCAACACTGCTAGACTAATAGCACTGGGCTCTTATAGTAGTAGTAGTAGTAGTAGTAGTAAAACAACAAAAAAATAAATAAAAGCAGTCCTTACAAGGACTACTGTTATTGCAGCAGTCAGCAGATGAGATCAGAAGCAGGACAGCTGCCCACTGCAGCTACATACAGAGCACTGCAGTAGAAGGTAGATTACTAGCCAGCAAAGCTACCTAAGATTAAATGTCCCTCAAACCCCTGCAGACTTCTGTCCCTCCAATAACAGAGCAGTATCAAAACGATTACTAGCCAGCAAACTTTCAACTGTCCCTGAAATCACACAACAGGCAGCAGCTCTCTCCCTACACTATCTCTTCAGCACACACAGGCAGAGTGAAAAAACGCTGCAGGGCTTCGGTTTTTATAGGGAAGGGGAGTGGTCCAGGGGAGAGCTTCCTGATTGGCTGCCATGTACCTGCTGGTCTGGGGTGAGAGGGCAAAAAAAAGCGCCAACAATGGCGAACCCAAAATGGCGAACGTCGCGCGACGTTCGCGAACTTCCGGCGAGCGCGAACACCCGATGTTCGCGCGAACAAGTTCGCCGGCGAACAGTTCGCGACATCTCTAGTTAACAGAACTAATCAAACATGACTATGAAATCCACTAAACAAACAGAATATGTGACAGCAATTCTCTGGAAAGTATCAGGAAAATTAAAAACACTTGCACAATCACAGCTTTTACAATGTGGATTTCCTACACATAGAACTTATTGGATAAAACACTTTTTATATCTATATAGGGTCATTTTCTCAGAGTTTAATTTAGCATTAAAGAACTCCCATGTAGACAGTTTACCTACATAAAAATCTTGCCCAGTCTGGGTTTCTCGAAAGAAAAAGTGCAAAGAGTGAAACACATAGAAGTTTGTTCTGCCCGGGTCTCTCTGAAAGATTAGGCACGGTGACACAGGACACAACATTTGGGTGACACCATACCAAACTACCCACAGCAGGGATTGGAGAAGTGGAGTTCCCTTCTTTTAAATTTTAACTTATAGAGTAAGATTCTTACACAATAGTATGTGCGCTGTGTAATTTGATCACGACTTTAGGAGAACTTTTCTTGGCAAGTAGTGATCGAGATCTTTCGGCCAGATCTCGATCGTTGAAGCCCGTCGGGGGCCCCATACACGGGCCAATAAGCTGCACGGTCTGCCGGCAGCTTTTATCGGCCCGTGTATGGTCACCTTGAGATGCAACAGTATCATACTGAAACAGACACACACAACTATGAGAATTAGTAATAAACTTAGCTCCTGTAAACATTGACTGTTAGCATTATGTATGTAAAGTAAGGTATCAAAAAAAAAAAAAGGATTCATCTATCTGTAGGTATTCAGATTTTATTCCATGTACGATGAAAATGCCACGATCTAAAAGTTTTCAATCAAATTTAAATTGTAGGTTTAAGTAGGAAAAATAACAAATCAGATAGTGTTTGATTATTTACAAAGTTTCTCTAAGAAACCATGCCCATTTAGGGTGTTATCATGTTGCTCATGAGCCACTGGTTAGGGATAACTGCTTTATACCATACATGATTTGAACATTTTGTTTGGTAGCTCAGAAAATAGAGAGAATGTTTATTATGTATTGCAGGTATAAGTTAGCACCTTCCATAAACTTATACTCATGTGATATATTGTGCAATCTATATAGTATTTTAACCATCGTGTTTTGCCATCAACAGTGACACCTGCCAGGGATTAAACCCTTGCTTTGAATTGTTTTTGAATTGTTTTCAAACAATTTGGTCATGTTGAAAATATTTTTGTAATGGTGTTCACATCCTCCTTTAATATTCTATTATTCTTGTATATAATAGGGTGATAATCATATACTAAGGAATGGCAATTGCTTTTGGATAATCTTAGAAGATATTTTTCTGCTTTAGTCTAGGGTTAGTTCACACAAGAAGATTCGGGGAGATTTTGTCGCCTGGCGACTAATCACCTCTTCTTCTGGGCGACAATATCCCCGAACTGCCTTCGCGTGTCTTCCTATCCACCATAATGAAAAGTCGCTTGCGCTAAAGCACACGTGGCGCTTTGTTTTCCGAAGTCGCCCGAAGTTTCCTCGTGAAGCAACTTTGGGCGACTTCGTAAAATGCAGTGCCACGTGTGCTTTAGCGCAGATGACTTTTCATCATATCGGATGGGAAGACACGCGAAGGCAGTTCGGGGAGATTGTCGCCCCGAATCTCCTCGTGTGAACTAACCCTTAGTACACATTCATTGATAATATATCCTTGAAAATCAAAAAGTATTACAGCAGACCAAAAAAAGGATAACACAAAAAAATGGAAACACTTTTTAATTGCTGCCACATGTAGTGGCGCAACTGAAGCGCGTCTGACTCCAGATCAGAAGGTTGCTTTTCTGGATAATCTTAGAAGATATTTTTCTGCTTTAGTTTAGGGTTAGTTCACACGAGAAGATTCGGGAGATTTTGTCGCCTGGCGACTAATCACCTCTTCTTCTGGGCAATAATCTCCCCGAACTGCCTTCGCGTGTCTTCCCAGGCCAAGAATAACACAAAAAAACTCTATAACACAAAAAACTGGCAACACTTTTTTAATTCTTCTACTTGTAGGACCTTGTGGCGCAATGGTAGCGCGTCTGACTCCAGATCAGAAGGTTGTGTGTTCAAATCACGTTGTGGTCACTAACCTTTTAAAAACAATTTATATGTTGTTTGATAATGCATTTCTAATGGGTTTTTCATCCTCCTACAATATTCTATTATTCTTATATATAAAGGGGAGACAAACATTTACTAAGGAATAGCAATGGATGTTGAATAATCTGATCAATTCAAGTTTTGAATAACTTTTCATTGAATGGAACAGACTCCATGTATGGGTGATAGAACCTATACCCCCTGACATTTGGGTTTACAAAAATGGATCTACCTAGGACACAGGCAGCAATTTTAATACATTCTCCTAATTCATGTTAAGCCCACCATTTTCCCTTTATTCTGGATCTACAATTCAGAAATCAGTACCATTAGAACGTATGCAGTCTCTACTAAGGTGGCTTTACACAAGCAAATTTAATCTGACGATTCGGGCCCTCTTTAAACTGATTCGGCAGATTATCTGCCTGTGTATAAATCTCCTCAATAGACCAACCCAACCAATATCTGGTCGGAAATTGTTAAATGATTTCTAATGGCAGCCATGTTTGGGAGTCATTGTGGTATTAGTTGCTAGGAATCACTGTGCTATTTGTTAATAAAGGTCATGGAGTCATTATGAACAGTGAACGACCTATGCTTCAGTGGTTCCTATGGGAAACACTACAAGACAGCATCAGCATTTTTGGGCTCCTGTGGCCCCTACAAAGGCCCCAATGCACATGGACATATGGGCGGAGGCACTAACCATTTTGTATGAGGCATATGATTTCTGATGGTAACCCAGTTTGGAGGTCATTGTGGTATAAGTTATTAGGAATCACTCTGCTATTTGTTACTGAAGATCATGGTGACATTATTTGTGTATGAACAGTGAACACCCTATTTTAAGATGGCCATAGACGCAAAGATGCTATTGGATTTTCAGACTGTGTATGGATTGTCCTGAAACCATGGTGATCGTTCTTTCAGTCATTCAGACAGGTAAAAAGATTTATATTGACTACCGATAATATCTCTGCCAAGCCCGGATTTCTGGTGAGGCCACAAAGGCCCAGGTGACAAATTATTAGGGGCAGCAAGCCGCCCAGCCGCTCTATGAGGGGCACTGGGGACACGCAGCTCTCCAGTGCTCTGGCGCTAGTTGTGCCACCTTTTCTGTAAAAAAATACCGGTCTTCCTATATATTTACTTTCCCCCCCAATTAAAAGCATTGGGATCAACCAACATGATCCCAATAATGGCCAGATGGCAACCCTTTGTAGCACTTTTGTGTGCCCGGGGGGGTAGTGCAGACAGCTTATTTTTGAATTCCTGGTTTGGGCGCAAATTTTTGTTGTATAAAAACCAAGTGCAATGCCAAACAGAGCCTCCTGTAGGCGCTAGGACCCTAGGCTCAGGAAATCCAGTGCTGATCTCTGCATGTATTGCCTATCTGATGATATCTATTGGAGACTGTTACTACTATTTGTGACATCATTTTTGTATGATTGCTGCCTTTCAATAATGACCAGAGAATCATGTAATTTCTTGTCTTTACTACTTTATATTATCTAAATGGTTAATTGCAGGTTGGAAGACTGGCATGGACTATTGCTGGTCCGACTTTAGGCTATATTTGTACATCTTAAACCAGAGTGATATCTCACATCAATTTTAAATGCAGTGCTCCTCCTTAGCCAATTTCAGAATGGGCCCCACAAGCAGATACATCTCCACAAGCAGATACATCTCAGACTCTGGTATACACTGCTAAATAAGTGGTTGGCTCCATAGCTCAGTGGTTAGAGCACTGGTCTTGTAAACCAGGGGTCGCAAGTTCAGTTCTTGCTGTGGCCTAAGATTTTTACTCAATCAACAATTCATCTTAGATACAACAGTATCATACTGAAACAGACACACACAACTATGAGAATTAGTAATAAACTTAGCTCCTGTAAACGTTGACTGTTAGCATTATGTATGTAAAGAAAGGTATCAAAAAAAAAAAAAGGAGTCATCTATCTATAGGTATAAGTAGGAAAAATAACAAATCAGATAGTGTTTGATTATTTACAAAGTTTCTTTAAGAAAGCATGCCCATTTAAGGTGTTATCATGTTGCTCATGCAACTGGTTAGGGATAACTGCTTTATACCATACATGATTTGAACATTATGTTTGGTAGCTCAGAAAATAGAGAGAATGTTTATTATGTATTGCATGGATAAGTTAGCACCTTCCATAAACTTATACTCATGTGATATATTGTGCAATCTATATAGTATTTTAACTATCGTGTTTTGCCATCAACAGTGACACCTGCCAGGGATTAAACCCAGGGCATCATACATGCAAAGCAAGTGCTACATCTCCTTCTGCTCAAACTTATAATGTGCAAATGTTGTACCTATTAAAAATTGAGGTTTTGTTGTATTTATACATCTCTTCTGAAAGATACTTTGATCATGGCATAGCTTACTTGTAGAACCTATATGTTGACTATACACTTCAACTAATATTTTGCCATGGTGATCACTGTAGACCTTGTGGCGCAACGGTAGCGCGTCTGACTCCAGATCAGAAGGTTGCGTGTTCAAATCACGTTGGGGTCACAACTCTTTCCAAAACAATGATATAGTTATGTTGAAAATATATTTCTAATGGCGTTCTCATCCTCCTTCAGTATACTATTATTCTTTAGAAAGGGTGATAATCATATACTAAGGAATGGCAATGCTTTTTGAATATTCTGATTAATGGGTGTTTAGAGGAAATGGAATGTACTCCATGTATTTGTGATAGAACCCATACCGCCTGCCATTTGGGTTTTTAAAAATGGATAGGACACAGGCAGCAATGTCAAGACGTTCTCCTGATTCATGCTAACTCCACCCTCTTCCCTCTATGAGGGGGTCTTCTATTTAGAAATCAGCACCATATGCAGGTATGCAGTGTCTATTAAAGAAATTCTGTCATGATTTTATGGTGTACTTTTTAATTCTAAATAACAATATTTACATTACAAATAATTCACTTTAATATATACAATTTTATTTCTGAACCAACAAACACATTTTTTTAGCTGTACACACAGCCATCTCTGATCAATTTGCCTGATCATGTACTTTCAAAAATTTGGTCAAATATCAGCCAGATGTTTGTTGGGCAGGTTTTTTCAAAGTAGAAAAACCACAGCTGTGGAGTCAGATTCAGAGTTGTGGGCTGAGAATGGAGGGAAGGACGGCCTGGGCTGAGCATGGAGGGCTGGGCTGAGCACGGAAGAAGGGCTGAGCATGGAGGAAGGGCTGGGCTGAGCACAGAAGGAGGGAGGGTTGAGCATAGAGGGAGGGAGGGCTGAGCATGGAGGAAGGGAGGGCTGGGATTGGTTAACAACAAAAGGCTGCTACAGATGTGGTGGAACACGTTGCGGTGCTTGTCACTATATGAGGCCAACCAAATTGGCCTCATTATATAACAAATTATATAAGATCCAGTTTTATGCCAATTGTGGTACCAGTAACATTGTTTATCTCATTACCTGTGATTGTGGTCTCCAGTACATTGGTAAAACAACTAAACCGTTTAGGAAGCGCCTTTCGGAACATCTGGGTTGTGTAGCACGGCATGATCGCAGTTCTGCAGTGGCCAAACATCTGATAGAGTGTCATAATAGTGCCCTGTGTGTATATGCCCAGATTATAGATAGAGTGGTGTTTGGGGCAACATTGATTTACCACTTCTTAGGAAAGAAGCAATGTGGATATATAGGTTGGGTACTGTTGTTCCAAATGGGCTGAACAGGGAATGGGAGCTAAATTGCTTCATTGTCCGTTAGCTTTATGTTCTGGGAGCTACCCCCTCCTCTCCTCTTCTGTTTTTGGATTTTTTCCTTTGCTTCCCCTTCACATGTATGTTCTTTATATATATGCATTCATTTATATATAAAAAAAATTTATATATATTTTCATTCTTATTTATTTATTTGCATATGTTTTCTGCATATATATGTATACATTTTGTATACTTTTTTGTCTTGTTTTTCCAATTTTTTGAATAATAATTTTCTAATTCTTTCAATTTTTTCAATTTTTCCAATTTTTTCATTTTTCTAATTTCTTTAATTTCTTGAATTTTTCTAATATTTACTTATTTATGTTGATCTAATGTGGTATATTGTTATTTCGTTATTCCAATATTATTTGATGTACATGTTTGATTTATATTCATACTGAAGTGGACTGCTTAAACAGCTTAATTATGAGTTTTCATTTATGATATATGATATATTCTCTCACTTTGTGCAAATGCACGTTACGTGATTTTTTATTCAGGTGTTTCTTTTTGATTTTAATGATATGTGCTATTTTAGTGTGACCCCGACAGAGGGCACTCATGCTTCTGATGAAGTGACACAATGGTCACGAAACGCGTTAAGCGCACATCCTCTGCCCGCTAGTGATTTTAATCCATGTTCAATAAAGCATTTATACTTTTAAAAACGTTGGTTTCCTCGTGTCAACTGATCCGGTGGAGTCCACCTTTGAATTTTGTGAGGGCTGGGATGAGCACTGATGTAGGGCTGGACTGAGAATGGAGGGAGGGCTGAGCTCGGAGATAGGGCTGGGCTGAGCATGGAGGGATGGCTTAGTGCTAAGGAAGGGAGGGCTGGGCTGAGCACAGAAGCTGGACAGCACTGCTTTAGACCATACATGATTGGTATGTTTTGCTTGGTAGCCCAGAATATAGAGAGAACATTTATTGTGTATAGTTGGGTAAACAATTAACAGAACTAATCAAACATGACTATGAAATCCACTACACAAACAGAATATGTGACAGTAATTCTCTTGAAATTATCAGGAAAATTAAAAACAGTTGCACAATCACAGCTTTTGTGGATTTCCTGCACATAGAACTTATTGGATAAAATGTCTTTATA
Source organism: Xenopus laevis (assembly GCF_017654675.1). Lineage (NCBI taxonomy): Eukaryota > Metazoa > Chordata > Amphibia > Anura > Pipidae > Xenopus > Xenopus laevis. Next base: position 25,144,262 of record NC_054377.1, on the reverse strand, counting down.
TATCTATATAGGGTAATTTTCTCAGAGTGTCCTTTATAAAATCCTTTACTTTGCAGTTTAATTTAGCATTAAAAAACCCCCATGAACCAACAGTTTACCTACATAAAAATCTTGCCCCGTCTGGATTTCTCGAAAGAGAAAGTGCAAAGAGTGAAACACATAGAAGTTTGTTCTGCCCAGTTCTCTCTGAAAGATTAGGCACGGTGACACAGGACTCAACGTTTGGCTGACACCATACCAAACTACTCACAGCAGGGAATGGAGAAGCGGAGCTCCCTTCATTTAAATTTTAACTTATAGACTAAGATTCTTACACAATAGTATAGCAATGTGTGTTGTGTAATTAAATCAATTTGCATGGAACTGACTGAATAATTATGGATGAAAACATGGAGATGCCGGGGATTGAACCCGGGGCCTCATACATGCAAAGCATGCGCTCTACCACTGAGCTACATCCCCTCCTGTGCATCCATTTGAAGAGCAAACCTTTTAAAAATATATTTAATATATAATGGCATAGCTTCCTTGTATAATCTTTGTGATTATTTTATAAAAATAATCACTGCTGTGAAGGAGTATAGTAGGATTTGTTTACTGGTGACCTCGCGGCGCAATGGTAGCGCGTCTGACTCCAAATCAGAAGGTTGCGTGTTCAAATCATGTCGGGGTTTCTTAAGGTCCCCATAGACGCAAAGTTTACCTACATAAAAATCTTCCACGTCAGGGTTTCTAGAAAGAGAAAGTGCAAAGCGTGAAACACATGGAAGTTTGCTCTGCCCCAGTCTCTCTGAAAGATTAGGTACGGTGACACAGGAATAGTGATGGACGAATTTATTCGGCAGGCGCGAATTCGCGGTGAATTTGCGCGATTCGCCGCCAGCGAATAAATTCGCGAAAATTCGCGGAAAAAATTCACCAGCGTTTTTTTTTCGAAAAAACGGACGCCGGCGTCAAAAACGGGCGCCGGCATCGGAAAAACGGGCGCCGGCGTCAAAAACAAATTTTTCGGCAAAACGGCGCAAATTCGCCCATCACTACACAGGGACGTTTGGCTGACACCGTAAAAAACTGCCCACAGCAGGGAATGGAGAAACAGAGCTCCCTTATTTAAAATTTTAACTTATAGAATAAGATTCTTACACAATAGTATAGCGATGTGTGTTGTGTAATTTGATCACGACTTTAGGAGAACTTTTCTTGGCATGGAGCAGACTCCATGTGAGTAGTCTGGTGCTCTTTTAGGTTAAATAATTATGGAAGAAAAAATGGAGATGCCAGGGATTGAACCTACATGCAAAGCTCTAGCACTGAGCTACATACCTTCCTGTGTAAACATTAGATTAGCAAATGTTGTAAAAACATATTTCTACATCTGCTTCTTTTTATCGCTTCTGAAACTTACTTTGATAATGGCATAGCTTTCTTGTAGAATCTTTATGTAGACTATTCCACTTCTACTAATATTTTATAAAAATAATCACTGTTGTGAAGGGGCATTGGATAATCCTTTATTTTGGGACCTTGTGGCGCAATGGTAGCGCGTCTACCTCTAGATGAGAAGGATCCATGTTCAAATCACGTTGTGGTGACTTTTTTTTTTCAAACAATTGAATCATGTTGAAAATATATTTCTAATGGGGTTTGCATCCTCCTTTAATATTCCATCATTCTTATATATAATGGGGTGATAATCATATACTAAGGAATGGCAATTGCTGTTGAATAATCGTATTAATGTGCTTTAGAATTTCTTTTTCTGCTTTAGTTTAGTACACATCCATTGATAATTTATTCTTGAAAATCGAAAAGCATTACAGCAGGCCAAAACAAGGATAACACAAAAAAAGGAAACACATTTTCAACATTACCACATGTGGTATTTTGTGGCGCAACGGTAGCGCGTCTGACTCCAGATCATAAGGTTGTGTGTTCAAATCACAGTGGGGTAATTTCCCTTTTGAAAACAATTTAGTCATGTTGATAATGCATTTCTAATGGGTTTTTCATCCTCCTACAACATTCTATTATTATTCTATATAAAGGGGAGATAATCATAATCTAAGGAATAGCAATGGATGTTGAATAATCTGATCAATTCAAGTTCTGAATAGCTTTTCATTGCATGGTGCAGACTAAATGTATGGGTGATAAAATCCATACGCACTGACATTTGGGTTTGTAAAAATGGATCTTCCTAGGACACAGGCAGCAATTCCAATACATTCTCCTAATTCATGTTAGGCCCACCCTTTCCCCCTTATTCTGGGTCTTCAATTCAGAAATCAGTACCATTAGAAGGTATGCAGTCTCTACTATGGTCGCTTTACACAGGCAAATTTAGACTGATTTGGCAGATTATCTGCCTGTGTATAAATCTCCTCAATAGACCAATAAGCAATTAATAACTACGTAATAGACACATATAGAATCTCAGACACTCCCATATCAATGGTTTTTCTCCACCTTGCTCCATAGCTCAGTGGTTAGAGCACTGGTCTTGTAAACCAGGGGTCTTGAGTTCAATTCTCGCTGGGGCCTGTACTTATTGATCTTTAATATCTTAAACAAAAGTAATGAAATTATGAAACACACACTCGCTCATCAGTTACCATCAGTAATACACTTAGTTGCCGTTCACCATACTTTGTGTTTCTTAAAGGGGAAGTCCACAAAAACATAACTTAAGCTTTTTGAAAAGTAAACATAATTTCAAGCATCTTTGCAAAATACATCAATTAAAAAATATGCAGGTTTTTCATGATATCTAATGGTTTCTGACAGTTCCCTAAGCCTTGCCCTCTGCTCTTCTGCTGATCTTTCTGACTACTTTGCTGAGCTGGCTGACTACTGTTACTTTGTATCAGCAGCAAGCTGTCCTTAGCCTGCATCCTGCAAACCCCGCAATTCCCTGCACACGTGATTTCAATAAGGAACAGAACATCACAGTGCCATGCATTGTGGGTTATGTTGTTCCTGCATGCTGTTTGTAAGCTGTGGAGAAGTTGTTGCAATTTGTTACATCCGAGTTTAGTCCCTCCATCCCTGCCAGGATTTCAGCATAGAAAATGGCATTTATTCATAATTTTTGAAGAAACATGTAACTGTGATGGGTAAATTAGGGGTTTCTGTGTTATGTGGGCCTTTTTATAAAATTTTGGTTAGCCGGAGTTCCCCTTTAATATTGATGCTGTAAAAGCATGGAGAAACCTGGGATGAATGTCAAAGCATGCTACACACAGAACATACACTACACCAGTCATCCCCAACTAGTGACTCGCAAGCAACATGCCGCTCACTAAGTCATTGGATGTTGCTCCCAGTGGCCTCAAAATAGGTGCTTATTATTGAATTCCTGTCTTAAAGGGAGGTTTTGGTTGCATAAAAATGATGTGTACTGCCAAACAGAGCCTCCTCTAGGCTGCTAATCCACATTAGGTGCTACCAATAGTCAAGCAGAGCTCATATTTGGCATCCCCGGGGACTTTTCATGCTTTTGTTGCTCTCCAACTTCTTTTACATTTGAATGTGACTCACAGTTAAAAAAGGTTGGGGGCCTCTGTTACTGGAGGTTGTCTTGCTGTTTTTTAATTTGTGTATGAAAGGTGAACATCTTTTTCTAAAGCAGTCCATGTAGAGACTGAGGCTCAGAAGTGGAGTGCCTAACAGCAGAGAGACAGGGAGCTTCTATATCATTCACATCATATATCAAATTTAAATACAGTTTAAAAACAGTTTAAAAACTGTTTAAAAACAGTTTTCAGTCTTTGCCAGTTTCAAGATGTATCACTAGCTCAAAAGATTAGCTACTTACACCACAAGCAAATACATCTTGGAGTATTTATGTATGTATGTATGATATATCTTAACATCCAGCAGGCTTCATAAATCAGTGGTCAGAGCACTGTGTTTGTAAACCAGCAGTCTTGAGTTCCATTCTCTTTGGGGCCTTGAGTGTTACATAATATTTATATCACGTGCAACAAAATTTATTGCATTATCTATAAGCAGCACATCTAAACCGTGTTTGTCTAAACCAGGGGTAAGCCACCTTTACTTTCAAAAGAGTCATTTTGCCCCCTCTTCCACTAAAGAAAAATAGTCTGGAGCCGCAAAACATGACACAGCTTATAAAATTTTAAAAGTTTTAACCTTTTTTTAATTTAAACTGTTACAACAACAGAATACAACAAACAGAAGTGCAGTGTGTATGTGTAGGCCTACTTTGAAATAAATTAAACACTGAATAGACCTATTAAATGCTAGTGTTCTCATCTGTTTAATGAGACTTCTGTTTCTGAAGCTCCATCCTGACCTTCCCTCTTTTGACTTGAGTGTGTGACCGCGGTAAGGACCATGATGAACCATCTTGCTGCGGCTCTGTCTTGCCTGTCACTCCTGGGACTTCTATACAGCCCTCGCACCTGTTGGCAGCTTCCTGAGTAAGCTTACCTCGGTCGCACACTCAAGAAGCCGCCAGCAGGTGCGAGGGCTGTATAGACGACGTGACAGGCAAAGCGGCAAGACGGAGCTGCAGCAAGCAGGATGAAGAGCCGCATGAGGCTCCAGAGCCGCGGGTTGCCTACCCCTGGTCTAAACTCCCAGAAAAGCTATCTTATGTATGAGAACGGCAAAAAATAACGAGGCTCATTTACTATGGAGTGGTACAGTGCAACAGTGCAATAAGAACAAAGAATTTATGTCTTACCTACAAATTTCTATTATGCCAGGTTGCAGTTTGAAAGTTGCACCCTATTCTGCAATTTTCTTGTGCAGATAAACACAATTTTTTAAAATCTAAAGATATATACATCTCTGTGAGATATTCATGACATGTCAAAGTACCTGCAACTTTATTAAACAATCGCAGGAAAAGCTGGAGATGCCGGGGTCTCATATATGCAAAGCATACGCTCTAGCACTGAGCCACGTCCCCTTAGCCAAGGTAAAACATTTTTGTATGGTCTATAATTGGATAAAGAAAACATTAACAAAACTGTTTATATTGGATACATTTTTCAACTTTCTTCGATCGTTTCCAAAAATTTTGAAATCATACATATGCAAGATAAAACAAATTTGTTTCATTCACTATAATATGCAGTATACTCAAAAAACGCAATTACAAAAAAATATTATTGAAATGGAAAACCAACTTTTTCCATTTCAATACAGCACACTTGGGTCTTTTATTTAGGCTAGAAACATGAATCTTTATCCTTTAAAGACAATTTTTTTAAGGAGTTGCACATGCACCATGTTTTTATTCCATTTCAGAAAACTAAAATTCCACAATTTCAGGCATTTGTAAATAATGGCTTCTGTTTTTGTTTTCAATAAGTTGTTAACCTTTACGAACACCTTATTCAGTTGAGTTGTTTTCCGATTGCTCATCAGAAATTAAGATAGCTTTTCATGGTTTATTTTTGACTGGTTTTCCAAAATTTTAATTCCAAAATTGAAGTCATACTTTGAAATTCCATTACACAAGGGCAGAATGTGATTAAACCATTTGCCTTGTGTATTTAAGAGCACAAAGACACAAAAACAAACTCAGGTGTGAAGGGTGCTGTGGCTTAGTTGGTTAAAGCGCCTGTCTAGTAAACAGGAGATCCTGAGTTCGAATCTCAGCAGTGCCTTCAGCCTTTTAAAAAATATACATACACATTTATGTAATATTTATACATTACAATTATTATCACATTTCTCCAGTCTGGTGTTTGTGCATTCTACATCCAAAACACTTGTTCCTTCATAAATATAGATCCATAATATACCTTTGCATTGGGGCTGGTAAAAATAAGCTATTGGGCTATATACGAATATTCACTAATGAAAACTTTCAATAAAAGAAGGGGAAGACAGCACAACTGTAGGCGGAGGAAAGAGGATGATTCGCTCAGTGTGCTCTTGCAATAAGGGTGATGACACATGAGGAGATTAGTATCCCCACAACTAATCTCACCAAATGCTTTCCCAAAAGATAACATGCAAATTATTGCTGGAGAAACCTGAACTTTCCTCGTGAAGAAACTTTGGGCATGCGACATGCAAAATCTCATAATCTGCCATGTCTATCTGCACCTGAGCCAAGGCTGTATTTGGGAAGATCAAGCAGCAGAGGAGTGGATTCTCTGCTTGTATTTCTCCGCAGACCAAGATCCGCATTGTCTGTCCCTAAAGACTTTGGTTGTTTTACCACAAGGAGCTTACCTCTCATACTAACATAGATAAACTAGTCAATGACATCCTCAGGCAACTGTGAGATATTCAGATAAAGGGACATGGATCTGGCTCTGCATTGTAAGATAAGTACACCCCACACTGGCCGGAAACCAACAGAAACAGTCAGATAAGCTCCAGGATATGAATTTACTAGGAAAGGGTAAACAATTGCACTACTTTAGATACAGCTAGGTCCATAAAAATTTGGCCAGAGACAATTTTTTTCCCTAATTTTGGTTCGTGGGCCTTTATGTCCAAGGTTTAGTCTTCAACAAGTGAAATGCATGCTCAATTGGTTTCAAATAAGGTGACTGACTTGGCCATTCAAGAAATCTAGCAATCACATGGTGATCTATAAACAAGTAAAAAAAAAAAAACACCCCACTAACTGACTAATGCATTTGGTATTAAAAAAAACAAGGCAAAATAAAATAATGGCCAGTGACTCCATTTGGCAACATTCTGCCTACATTTTGTAAATTGTTCAGTAACATGTAAAATGCAGTTTTGCTCATCACTAATAGTGATCTGTCAGATAAGATCCATATCTATCCCCTTCCTGAACTACAACACGGGGGATGCCGAATACTGCTTGGTTTACCATACCTGGTATGGTAAGCACAATAGGGGTTGATGGTTACCACAAGACACAGAATGTGAAGTTGAAAACTAGGGGTGGATCAGGGCAGTATTGGGGGTCCACAATAGATTGGGAGGATGGGGGTTTCTGAAAGAAGTGTCAGGTTTTATTAAAGGTTTATTTGCCCTTTAATATTTTGGGTGTATATAATACAATAATATTACTATTGTACTTGCAAAAGTAGTGGAGATGCCGGGGATTGAACCCAGGGCCTCATACATGCAAAGCATGCGCTCTACCACTGAGCTACATCCCCTTGGCCCGCAGTGATGCTGGAATATATATCTACAGTGTACAAACAGACAAAGTAGTGCTACACAGTCCTCACCGCTTTTTGTAGCGTCAGGTGCCGACTGTGACTCTGTCTGCTCAGGTCCGATCCATACTTCCAAACATATTTCAGCAGCACTTCGATATAGTGAAAATTCGATTTATATGTGCAACAAGTGAAGCAACATTTCGGGCTCAACCAGCCCTTTATCAAGCGTGATAAAAGGCTGGTCAAGCCCGAACTGTTGCTTCACCTGAAATTCAATAAATTGAATTTTCCCTATATCGGAGTGCTGCTGAAATATGTTTGGAAGTATAAATCTACAGTGTGATATTTTTCAATAAACTTGTTATTCATTCTAGTGTATTTACTTTCACAAACCAAAAGTAATGGTGGTTTTATCATATGAAACCTGGACCAGACTTGCATGCCACAATTTTAACCGCTACACAATCAAGCTCACATTGGCTTTTTCTGCAATTGGAAGTGACGTCACCAAAAACAACAACATAAAAAAAGGGGGATAAAAAGTTTAAGGTTGTGACTCATACCCAACTGCAAGTCCTACTCGCAACCTATGGGTACCCAATGCAGGACTCTAATACAGGAGAGTTGACCATACATTAATACAGGGATCCCCAACCTTTTGAACCCATGAGCAACATTCAGAAGTAAAAGGAGTTGGGGAGCAACACAAGCATGAATGTTCTTGGGCTGCCAAATAAGTGCTGTGATTGGCCATTTGGTAGTCCCTACGTGGATTGTTAACCTACATTGAGGCTCTGTTTGGCAGTGCACCTGGTTTTTATTCAACCAGAATTTGCCTCCTGGAATTTAAAAATAATCTCCTGTTTTGAGGCCACTGGGAGCAACATCCAAGGGGTTGGAGAACAACATGTTGCTCACAAGCTATTGGTTGGGGATCACTGCATTAATAGTTCCACTCATTTGGTGACCTCCTAGTATGGCCACCTTGCATACTGTACTTGAGCCACCTTGAGGTGGATGATATCAGGCTGATCCAATTGTTGGGCTCTATGGCCCAATGATCTAAATCAGAACAACGGAGATACAGGAGCGCATCAATGAGTCTATGCAGTCCTTCCACAATGGGATTTTTAAACCTGAACAATTGATATCTGGATGATTTTTGGACAGATATTGGTCAACAAAGCCTGTCAGAAGGTACCATAAATGGCCTTACCTGTTACCTGTTGGGTAAGATGTTTAGTAGTCATTCAATTGGGCAGCACGCTGACTTGTGGTGAGGGGTTGCCACCTGGACAGTATTTCACCGGCCTGGCGGATAAAAATGATGGCTGATCCCAATATTATTAATAGGGAAGAAAGTTAAATATATAGGAAGGCCAGTATTATTTCCAGAAAAGGTGGCAACCCTACTTGTGGTCTTTACAAGTTTAGCGATCTAAAATATATCCCCTTTTTTGTCTGTGCAATATCATAATTTTCTTTCAATCTCTGGAATCATGTGTGCGTGAACCCAGTACTGTATCCGTCTGGTTTGGACTGCGGGTTGATCGGTTGAATTTCTGTCAATGACAGTTTACAGGGGATTATTACAGGAGCTTGAAAGTTAATGTTTTTTCCCATGGGTAAATACCCACAGAGCAGGCTGTTAACACTTGCATTACAGTGCCAAAAATGAATTGGGTACATACTTCAAATTTGCCCATGCATGATTAGCAACCACATTATGTCAGTGTGATTATCAAATTTCTCTATAAAAATACTCCATTGAAGATAAAGTGGCACATGGGGCTTTTGTAGCAAATGCTTTTTAAAGGGATACTGTCATGGGAAAAAAAAAAATTTTTCAAAATGAATCAGTTAATAGTGCTGCTCCAGCAGAATTCTGCACTGAAATCCATTTCTCAAAAGAGCAAACAGATTTTTTTATATTCAATTTTGAAATCTGACATGGGGCTAGACATTTTGTCAATTTCCCAGCTGCCCCATGTCATGTGACTTGTGCTCTGATAAACTTCAATCACTCTTTACTGCTGTACTGCAAGTTGGAGTGATATTACCCCCTCCCTTTTCCCCCCAGCAGCCAAACAAAAGAACAATGGGAAGGTAACCAGATAACAGCTCCCTAACACAAGATAACAGCTGCCTGGTAGATTTAAGAACAACACTCAATCGTAAAAACCCATGTCCCACTGAGACTCCTTCAGTTACATTGAGAAGGAGAAACAGCAGCCTGCCAAAAAGCATTACTCTCCTGAAGTGCAGGCACAAGTCACATGACATGGGGCAGCTGGGAAATTGACAAAATGTCTAGCCCCGTGTCAGATTTAAAAATTGAATATAAAAAAATCTGTTTGCTCTTTTGAGAAATGGATTTCAGTGCAGAATTCTGCTGGAGCAGCACTATTAACTGATTCATTTTGAAAAAATTTTTTTTTCCCATGACAGTATCCCTTTAAGCTTCAAAAGTGGAGAAGCCGGGGATTGAACCCGGGGCCTCACACATGCGAAGCGTGCGCTCTACCACTGAGCTACATCCCCATCAAACAGATCTTTGCATACATGCATTTCCTAATACGTGTATTTATTTTTTCCCTTAATTGTCTTAAAATCATTGTTTTTGTTTGATTAAGTGGTGGGCCACGCTGCTATTTGGGGAGATTAGTAGCCCAGCGACAAATCGCTTCTTCTTCGAGCGACTAGTTTCCCCCGAACTGCCTTCCTGGCAATGTGATTTACATTTGTTTTTCCGAAGTCGCCCAAAGTTGCCTCATGAGGAAACTTCGGGGCTTCTCTGGAAACAAAAGTGTTCCAAGTGCCATCCCATCGGCAATTTACATTCTAGCCAGGGCAAAGGCAGTTGGGGAGATTAATCCCCGGGAAGTCAGTTCGGGGAGATTAGTTGCCCGAAGCGTGTGCC